>NW_028318083.1:3687500-3987500 GCF_062004578.1 Staurois parvus
CAATGCCTCATGGGAAATGTAGTTCCACAACAGCTAGAGAGCCGCAGATTGCCTACACCTGAGCTAAGCACTGAATGATAAGTTCAGTTTTTTTCTAAAATAACTGCACATTTGTTTGCAGGCAAACATTTTGTGTATTTACTGTTTTTACTATATTTTTATTTTTTTATATATATATATATATATATATATATATATATATATATATATATATATATATATATATATATTTTTTTTTTTTTTTAGGAGCCTGCAAGGCATTGCAACAATGATAAGCAGATCACTGGTTCCATGTTGGACTCCTGCAGACTGTCAGTGTAATCTGTCTGCCCATACATTGCACAGGCAGGCAGTTTCACACTGACAGCAAGAATCCATGAACTAACACAGCGCTCAACAGCACCGTGGTAGTTCATTGAGAACTACAAACTCACAGCCGCAAAGGATGTCGTTACTTGTAGTTGATTCTCAGAACTCTGTGAAGTGATGCGGCCATGTGGGCGTAGTTTGCACAGCCCTGCTTTTTCAAAAAGTGACAGCAGGTATGGGGAACTTCTCCCTGTACTTTTGTCACACACAGGGCTCGGATCGCCAAGGTGATGTAGGAACGGGAATATGTTACATGATCCACCCTAAAAACTGGTGTAGCATGTTCCCAAAGGTGAACTTATCCTTTTAAGTATAAACTGAAGTATCTGATAGCAGCCATTCACAATATTGATGTTGCATTAGTACAAGATAATTGCAACGTTACACTTAGCACTTTTTTCCCTGTACTATTGTCAAAAATGGGAATAATTAAGACTCAGAAATTGGTATATATTACAGTGCATTGGAGACAGGAGTGTGCAGCAGCAAAGCATTCATGATGGACAATACAAAGCTAATCTGTACATTTAGACACACCAGATACAAAGAATACCCAAGCCTATAGAAGTGAGGAGTTTATTATCCTCCCCTGTTTTTTCTCCTTTTTTATCCCCTCCTTTTTCTTGATATTTTAATATCATTCGAAATGATGACTAAACAAACAGTCCATGTAAATGAAAGTCCTTGATGCAATAAAAGACCTCCTAATTCAGTGCACAAGAAGGAAAAAGGTGTTCAGTGCTATGAATGACTGCACCCCCAATTCATATGAACCGCAGTCCTAGGCAAAGTAAAGTGACATCAAAGTGTGGGGGGAAAACCGACATCTGTGAGATCCTTCACCATTATGCACTCACCAGAAGGAAGATCAAAAAAGGCTAGTTCTTCCCCCTAAGGGAGTAGCCTACGTGCTGACATCACACCAGATTCCATGTTTTTGGTCCAGTGGCCATCTTTTTAAGTGCGGCCGCAGCTTTTTAAACTCCACGTGGATTTTGTTTGTTACGATTTTAAATAAAATATTACACTATGTACCTCCATTTGGGCTTTGTGTGGTGAGCTCTATTTTTCAGGAAACACCATTGATGGCTACCAGCCCTGAGAGGAGGAGACATGTTTTCCTTCGAGTACCTTTTTGTTGCAAGCTTTTTTGATCTTCGTTCTGGTGAGTGCATAGTGGTGAAGAATCTCACAGATGTCTTTTGTTGATGGATGCGGATGTTAAATGGATGATCATCTGTACATCTGTTTTTCCATAGAGATGCATTGATGTCTGTTTTTTGTCCATCAATGGAATGAGCAAATGGAACACCTGTGTGAAAGGGAACTATTTTTGTTCTGTTAGAAAAAAAAAAAAGGAAATGGATGTAAATGGATAGACGGCCGTTTTTTGCACCTGTTTTTGCCTTTGATAGTGGATGTAAAGAACTGATTTAAAACTGTTGTAAAATTAATCACTTTTTTCTTTGGAAAACGTGAATGAACTCATTAACCTTTTTCCAACCGCTCTATAGCCGAATGACGGCTACAGCGCGGTTGTCCAGTTCTGGGAGGGCGTCATATGACATCGTCCCAGAATGTGCCCTCCCGCATTCCCCCCACGGCCTTCACCTGGCAATCTCAGTGATCGCTGTGTCCTACGGACACAGCTGATCACGTGATGGGGTAAATGGCCAATCACAACTGTCTTTTACCACGTGATCAGCTGTGTTCAATGACACAGCAGATCGCCAAGTAAATACAGTTGCCGGTTATCGGCAGCACTTTCCTCACGCTGTCACAAATTGAGGAAAGTACTGATAACCGGCAATTGTCATAGAACAGATCGGCACTGATGATCAGTGCTACCCATCAATGCCATCAGTGCTGCCTATCCGTTCTGCCTCATCAGTGCTGCCTATCCATGCCACCTTATCAGTGCCCACCAGTGCTGCCTATCAGTGCAGCATCATGAATGCACATCAGTGAAGCAGAAAAATTTACCTGTTTGACAAATTTTATAATAGAAACAAAACAAAACTTCTTTTCAAACTTTTTGCACTTTTTTTTTTGTTTTGTTTATAGTGCAAAAAATAAAACACCCAGTGGCAACTAAATACCACCAAAAGAAAGCTCTATTTGTGTGCAAAAAATTATAAAAATCTCATATGGGTACAACGTTGCATGACATGCACACAATTATCATTCATAGTGCGAGAACGCTGAAAACTGAAAATTGGCCTGGGTGCGAAGGGGGTAAATGTGGGTGGTAATCAAGTGGTTAAATAGAACACCCATGTGAAAGGACCCTTAAAAGGAAGATTGTTGACACTAAAGCTAAACTTTCTACTTGTGTATTTCTAAACATTACAAGCAGTCCCTGAGTTACAAACATCCGACTTACATATGACTTGTACTTAAGAACAGAGGCAGCGTGATGTTATGCTGTTCCCTGAAACCGCTGGGCTGCCATCTTGCTGCTCACAGCATACTGCCACCTACTGTCCAGTGGACCTTTCAGCAATCCCACATCGCTGCATGGATAGTTTACCCTTCCCTATGCAATACAAAACCTAAAAAAAACTTTTTGGCTGGAGTTGTACTTAAAAAAAAAATAAAAAATTGCAGATTGCATAGAAATTCAACTTAACAAACCAACATAACAAATCTTGTTCATAACCGGGGACTGCCTGTACATAGAAGATGACATTTTATAGTATGGTTGCTTTTAAGTGTGATTTTTGTTTTTGCTTCAAGTAATGAAAATGCCCATTTCAATGTCCTGTAACACAAGATATTCTTTTTCTTTCTTCCTAGAAGCAAGTGATCAAAAGCAATTGGACATCTATCTCAAAACACATATTTTAATTAATACCAAGGAGGCAAAGCATGTGAGGATTTATTTTGAAAATGAGCATGACATTGAGAGTGCTGTTATCAGAACCTATGGGGAGGAAATGGTAAGCTTGATTCTCTGCTGTTGGGTATGTGTGTTATGTGTATGTATGCAAAATCTAGTCCTAAATAATTGGGAAATGACCTGGAGGTCTGACCATGCTAAATTGGCATCACCAATCAGGAAAGGCGATGCTTAAAACATTTTAAAATCTCAACCAGGACACCAGAAAAAAGTTTCAGTAAGGGCCAGTTCACAAAGCAGTTGTTTTTTACCTGCCCTGTTTACACTGCACCCCAGAGGCACAGTGCAGTGAGCGGTGATTAAAGTGCAGACATGTTGCATGTCATCGCAACGCACAGGAAGCCACTGCATGTTTGCGCTGCTGTGCAGAGATACAAATAAAGTATCACTTCAAATAAAGTTGGCAGAAAAAAAGAACATCACACCACCTTACTGTAGCCAACACTGACACTAATCTACTCCGGTTTAGTGTGTGAACAGGCCTCAAGTCTAAACTCACTGGTAGCCTCCCTGGCGGTATTCCCAAGTGTAGCTCGGGGTAAAGTACCACAAGCGGTAACCCCGAGCTACACTCGGGCTTACCATGCAGCGCTGCTCCGGGATCTGTTCTTCACTTACCTTGTCCTGCGCTCCCGCGATCTCCCTCCTGCAGTGTCCCTTGTAATTTCCTCTGGCGGATGCTGGCATCTGTCTTCTGGGTTCCGTCCCCTGCGACTTCGGGACGTACGGGGACGGAGTGGCGGGAAATTTGAAAATGACAAAAAGTGACATTCACTAAAATCACATAGTAAAACATCAAACCATTTCACATACATTTTGTCCTGTGCCCTGCCTGCATTTTTACTGTTCTTTCTGCCTGGAAACTGAGTTTTGTCCATGGAGTCCAAAAAGCGTCCCTTTAGGTCAAAATCGGTTTTAGACCAGCTAGAGAACAGCGATAGTAAATTAGAACTACTTGCAGAATTGAGTGATAATGATTCGTGGGGAAATTTGTCATCAGACACTGAAAACGTTTTTGCGACTTTGCTCAGTGATGTTAGAACTTGGCGCTATATTTCAAATTTCAGTGTTTTTGGTTTGATTATATTATTGAATTAAATTTATTATTTTTTATGATTATTTATTAAATTATAATTTATGATTTCGTGTTTAAAATTTTAACATATCCGGGATGTTTTCTAGACTCTTGTTCGGACAGATTTCAGTGAGTTATTCCTAAAAATTACAGGCCTACAATAAAAAAAATACATATTTCCATGCAAACAAATTTACTGCTTTGAGCACAGAAATATGGACATAATCAGACCACTATGGAGGTTAATGAGTCAGTAAAATAATATTCATGCATGTACACTGTATTTGAAACAAACCTTTTATTTTCTTTCAGAACAGGACTACTTCCACCTGACCTGCTCAGCCTTATGTCCACTGTATTATCTTCTGCTATGAGCTTGCAGCTACTTCAGTGACCATGAAGTCATAACAGAAGTGTTCCCTAGACTTTTTTTTTTTTTTTTTTTTTTAATATCTGCTATCAACAATGATTGCAGCTAATCATTAAAAATGGGACTCCCTTCATATCCCCTGTGTGTCTTTCAATGCCCACAGCTCTTCCCCAACTCAGTGTGCTGCCTTATCTGTCCAGGCTCACTCCCTGTTGCTCTGTGGCCTCCAATCTCCCCGAAGCTCTTCCCACAAGTGTCGACTTCTGAAACCCTGATGTCTGCCAGTAGGGGAGGATTGGATGTTTTAGCAGCGGAGCTCCATAAGTATGCTCTTTCTGCTGTGAAGGTTTAGGATGAATTATTTCACAGTGCCTTCGCCTATAGAGGTCAATGAAATACTGTTTAGAGCTCATTTACTGCTTGACAAGAATATGTAAGTTTGTGCATGTCCATTGCCTGGCCAAAACCTCTAGAGCATTTTAGTATCTTTTTAAATTTACTAGGGGCCAGTATGGTCCTCTTGCTTTGAAACCGCTGTTCTTGCAATTATATTTATATACGCTACACTTTTTTTGTGTGTTCAAGATTATCAGAAATCAAGATGCTAATAATGAAAGTGCAAGTCAAGCAAATTATTCAACTTCTGTTGGTAAGCTGAGATTGTGTGAAGTGTTTACGCATTGTATGTATGTTTAACTGTCTAAGCACAGTGCTTTATAAATTTAGCTGTTAAAAGATTTTTGTGCTTTTTACCTTGAACACTAATAAAGCCTTCCTTTTTAAGCTTCAGCATTGGGGATTGTCTGAAACTTGAGTAGGAAGTTCTTTACAAATAGTTTTCAGAACCTGTATATGGAGTAACCTTTGTCACTGGACCAAGAACTTTAATTTTCTATTGCATTAGTCTAGACTTGTGTCCATATTTTAGCCAGGACCTTTTAGGCTACTAAAAAGGGAAAACCTTAGGCTGAACTTTGTGCTAGCATCTTGTTAGACTTTTTTTTTTTTTCTTGTACTTTTCCCAAAACACACAAATTATTATTTCCAGTGGTGGCTGGAAATTTTCCATGTAGTATATCTCTACATGAAAACATACATATTCTTACATTTGTAGAACTAGGGTTCTTGGTTTGTGTTTTTAAACACTAAACTTCAGAGCTAGTACATTTGTTAAACTGCAGGGGGTTTATTTACTAAAATGGGTTGTTCACTTTACACCTATGCATAAATTCTGTTTGTTTGCAAAGGTCAGCCACCCATTCAGGTTTAGTGACTGCTGCATTAGTGCTCTTCACCAGTAGCCAACTTTTGGGGAAGCTATTTGTGTTTACTCTATACTGTAGGGCCACCAGCTTTTGTTTTTGCAGCAGTTTATTAAAGAATATGTAAACCCACGATCATGTGCCTGTTGTACCATGTAATTGTGTGAAAACGTTTCCTGTTCTCTTTGCATTGCTTTCTTTGTGTGAAATCACACACACACACAGCCTTTCATTAGGAAGATGAGTGTTCTGCTGTTTCTCCTTCCGCTGCTTTTATGCACCTAAGAACAGAGGGATTGTGATCACTTAAAAAAAAGAAAAAAAAATGTTATAGTGTTTTTATATCTATACACTGGATCACCAAATGGCGACCATGGTCTAGGCTGAGACACTGTCCCATCCAGACCTGCCACAGTCGCATCATATAGGAGTCATCAGTTCTTCCCCCTCAGCTTCGCAGACCTGACATCGAGAGGCAGCACAGCACTCGACAAAGGGCAGGAGCTGTCCCAGTTAACTGGTTGGTTGCTAGGATGCAGGGAGGTAATAGCAACCAATCACAAGCTAGTTAGCAGGAAAGGTTGTGCAACTGCCCCTTCCATCCAGAACTGTCCTGCCTCCCGATGTCCACTCTAGACCTGCCATGCCTCCCATCCTGTGTATGGTTGGACAGGGAAGAGGGCTATGTCCTTGCTATGAAGGGGTGGGAGGAGACTGGGAGTGTTATGAAGGGGGGCTGGAGACTGCAATGTGAAGGCGGATGCTAAGTGGGGTTGAGTACACTGCTGTGAAGGGGGGCATTAAGAGGGGGGTTGAGTACACTGCTGTGAAGGGGGGCCTGTGATGTAACGGGGAGGAGGATCTGATCTTGATGTGATGGGCTGTGATATAAAGGAGGGGGGTTGTGATGTGCAGGGGGACTGAAAAGACTGGTGTAATAACGGGATTGTGATGGACTCCGGGTCCCATCAGTCCCCCAACATTGGAATTTGCTAAGAGCAAGACTTGACTTGACTCGACTCTTGGACCCCTGTTCCTTTTTTTATATCTTTTGAGGACCAGTGGGTCGGACCCAAAAAAGTCCGTCAAGACAAAGACTTGGGAAATTGTAGCACAGCTACAATTCCATCCCTCCCGGCAGGGGCAGCATCTAAACTGACTGGCGATAGGCAACCTGACTATAAACACACCAGAATATAAGTAAAGACTTGTTTTAATAGTGTTATCCTTTTCCCCCTGCAAAATCTCAGCTTCTCAGCATGACCTTATTTTTGTTTTCTTTCAGGGATTTCTGTAGAATCCAAACCCCAGCCTTGGCAACAAGATCAGTCAAACCCCTTAAAGACTGAGGAAGCGTCTTCTGATGAGCTGCCTTGTCAATCTGAGTGTCCTCCTTCTGTGAGTTTAATTTCTCTGTCACTCTGTGTTCAAACTAGTTTTTTAAGTTTAAGTACCGTATTTTTCGCTCCATAAGACGCAGTTTTTTCCCCCCAAAAAAGGGGGGAAAATGTCAGTGCGTCTTATGGAGCGAATATGGAGCGGCCGGTCCGGTATTTCCACCGCCGCCGTGTCAGAATACCGGGCCAGCCGCTCAGCTCTGCAGCGCGACCTTACCAGTTCCTCTATCCAGCGGTGCGCTGTCTTCCCGGCTTCTGTAGTGTGGGCGGCTCGGCTTGACAGCCGGGTGCCCAGTGCGCATGCGCGAGAAGCGGTGCGCTTTGTGAATGGTAAGGCGGCACCTGGGACACATGACAGGTCCCAGAAGCCGCCGGACCAATCACAAAGCGCAGCGCTTCTCGCTCATGCGCACTGGGCACCCGGCTGTCAAGCCGAGCCGCCCACACTACAGAAGCCGGGAAGACAGAGCGCGGCTGGATACAGGAACAGGTAAGATCAAACAACTCCGCGGTAGTAAGAGCGGGTACCTGTCAAATTCAGGTACCCGCTCCCCCCCCTCCCCAAAGGTCAGCAGTCATCTCCTGTACTGTCCACAGTCTCTGGTCATCCCTGTACTGTGTCCCCTGTCTCTGGTCATCTCCTGTACTGTCTGCAGTCTCTGGTCATCTCCTGTACTATGTCTGCAGTCTCTGGTCATCTCCTGTACTATGTCTGCAGTCTCTGGTCATCTCCTGTACTATGTCTGCAGTCTCTGGTCATCTCCTGTACTATGTCTGCAGTCTCTGGTCATCTCCTGTACTATGTCTGCAGTCTCTGGTCATCTCCTGTACTATGTCTGCAGTCTCTGGTCATCTCCTGTACTATGTCTGCAGTCTCTGGTCATCTCCTGTACTATGTCTGCAGTCTCTGGTCATCTCCTGTACTATGTCTGCAGTCTCTGGTCATCTCCTGTACTATGTCTGCAGTCTCTGGTCATCTCCTGTACTATGTCTGCAGTCTCTGGTCATCTCCTGTACTATGTCTGCAGTCTCTGGTCATCTCCTGTACTATGTCTGCAGTCTCTGGTCATCTCCTGTACTATGTCTGCAGTCTCTGGTCATCTCCTGTACTATGTCTGCAGTCTCTGGTCATCTCCTGTACTATGTCTGCAGTCTCTGGTCATCTCCTGTACTATTTCTGCAGTCTCTGGTCATCTCCTGTACTATGTCTGCAGTCTCTGGTCATCTCCTGTACTATGTCTGCAGTCTCTGGTCATCTCCTGTACTATGTCTGCAGTCTCTGGTCATCTCCTGTACTATGTCTGCAGTCTCTGGTCATCTCCTGTACTATGTCTGCAGTCTCTGGTCATCTCCTGTACTATGTCTGCAGTCTCTGGTCATCTCCTGTACTATGTCTGCAGTCTCTGGTCATCTCCTGTACTATGTCTGCAGTCTCTGGTCATCTCCTGTACTATGTCTGCAGTCTCTGGTCATCTCCTGTACTATGTCTGCAGTCTCTGGTCATCTCCTGTACTATGTCTGCAGTCTCTGGTCATCTCCTGTACTATGTCTGCAGTCCATTAGTTCAGAATATTTTTTTTCCTGTTTTCAGCCTCTAAAACCTAGGTGCGTCTTATGGAGCGAAAAATACGGTAGTCCTTTTAAGGTTATTGTAAGTTATACAGAAACATTTTGCTATTGCAGTAGAAAAATATTCCTGTAAACATTCTTTTGGCAATGCTGGTACAATGATGTATAATTATGAATTCCACGGTCCTGTTGGAAATGGCCAGACCCATTAAAAGATAATTCTCTGGAAGGAGGAGTCACTTTTTTCCTAGTGCCTATCCTCCCAAGGGCAGGACTTTTTAAAGGTCTGCTGTGTCCCCCATTTATACTCATTGCTTTTGAAAAGCATATTACAGTATGTATTAAGAATCTTGTATTCATAGCGATATACATACATTAAAATCATTCATATCACACTTCCAGTTCTGGCTTAAAAGGAGTATTCAGCAATTTGAAGATCCACAATGCTCCAATAGATATTCTGTGCAACATTGCAGTATTTACATAGATATACTGTATATTGGCTGAAGGAATTATGCAGATGAAAAATTCAATCAAGTCAATAAAGAAACAGCTGTGAACATACTGTATATGCAATACAGTGTCAAACATTGCCTGTAAATACTTAAATACTACTTTAGAGTTTGGTGTTTACTTTTATTGGTGACTGATCAAGCTCTGTGTCTTAAGAGTAGAATAGTGGTAATTGGAATGATGATGACTTTGTATTATGTGTATTATTAAATTTATGAAAGCCATTTAATGTATAATTGCATTATAAGTTGATAAATTTGAGTTATCTGTTGACATTAGTTGTATACTGCTGATAGTGTACTTATGTCAAAGTATGTTTATATTAGCTTTCAGCAATTCCCTTGTGCCGCATGACAGCTACTGGCAAAAGCAGTAGCTCTGTGAAGCAGTCGATTTTTACTCTATTGCATGATACTGTCAGTCTGTGGACAGTTTCTGCTTGCAGGACAGCGAAGGATCATGAGGGACTCTAATGTTATTTTGTCTAGCTGTCTGAATCACAAGGCTAATTGAATAAAAGTACAAATGTTAGCAGGAAAAATCCTTCACATCTGAATTTTGATTATGCATGTATTTGTTTGTTTGCCTGGGGCTCAGCTGTATTTATTTTTTTTTTTTTATTATAATTTAGCCAGTTGCCATCTACTTTTTTACCTTTCATATCTCCTCTTCTCTTGCTTGGCATGAAGTCCCCCTCAAAATTCAAACCAGACCCTTATCCGAGCTTGCAACTTGGAAGGCCAGGAAAGGAAGTGGGAGGGGTGATCCTGCACCCCTCTCCTAAATCAAACCAGACCACGTGCACTCAACTTGGGGGGGGGGGGGTACGTTACCAGACTGGGAGACCCCCCCAACCATCCCAGCAAAGCACTTTGTCCTCATGTTGATGAGGACAAAGGTCTCTTCCCCACAACCCTGGCCCGGTGGTTGTGGTGTTGCAGGCGGTACATTAACATCCCCCCAGATACCGGCCCACCCCTGCGAATGAGTAAGGGGCACATAGTACACCATGGAGAAAGGAAGACGTCACTTAAAGATTCACATTTTTTTTACTGGCTGAACCCTTTGGTCCAAGACTTTATTTCCTCCAAGAGGACTAGCATCAGTCCATGCATTGTCTGGAGATTGTTAAAGGAAAAACAAAAACCTGAATAAAGGATATTAAAACATGGGTGTTAAAGAACAACTCTAGTCAAAACATTTAGTTTTGAACAGAGTGAAAAAGGGTTAAGAACTCTGTAAGGTTTCTGAAGTCATGGGGGAAAGTCATGTCTGAAAGTGGCAGTGAGCAAAATCTCAGTATAGATGGTAATGAACCTATTTTCTGAAGTAGATTGGGCTAAAGAAAAATCCCCAGCACTGCAAAAGGGTTAAATGCTTTTTTACATCTAAGGGGCTTCAGATGGCACTAATACCTACTATATACTCCACAGATGCTCTCCTTTATTTCTCCACATTGCAGCAGTGGACTGTTCCTCAGCGTCATTATGCCCAGTGCAGGGCTAGGCACTCTGCATTGGACTAATTGATGCCAGAGGAACTGCGATGACCAGAGCATAGGGTAAGAAGCTGAGGGACTGGTCTTACAGTCTGGAGGGAGCCTGAGCACAAATCAAAATAGCCTGCACCTCCTAGATCTGGGTAAGCATATGACCGTGCTAGTGCCTTGAGAGTAAAATCCACAACCAAACACCGTTCAAAGGCTTCTTATTCTCCTGGTAGCCAAACAAAGCATCCCAGGAGTGAAGATGGTCTTACAGCCTGTAGGGTGTCTGCTGGAGTGAAGGATTGGGTAATTAAAAGAGTTTTTTGCTTCCCCCTAGACATAAACAAGCCTTTAACCCTCCCCACTGCAAGGGATACTTTTTTTCTTTCCCTGGAGTTCAGCTGCAAATACTCACAGATATTTAACCAAAAACACGTAAAGCCAGTTTTCTGATCCAGGCTAACTTTCAAAACACACACAGATCGTTGCCCTCTATTGAAGCACCACTGCTTCATCGAAAACAATTGATTAAAGCACAGCACAGTATGCCAATTGGATAGTGATACAGTAGCACAGTGATGGGTTCATTATACTACACACTCTGCTTTTTTCTTATGTGGTCATAATCAGAGTATATTAGATCCCAGTATTGGTTCTTCTACATTCAATCTGTATGCTGCTGTACAGAAGATTATAGGAGACTGATATCATGTCAAATTTAGGCATGTACAGTAGATGCATTAGATTTCATGATTTGTAAATTATACAGTATGTAACTACATTATCTGGTGTCTTGCACTTGCTGCAAGTATTGCTGCACTTTTCTTTCAAGGAAGTCCTCTGCATTCCTTATGAGCAGTGCCTGTTAAGCAAGAGGTTTACTGAGATATTTAATGCATGTTGTTTGATGGGTGGGCTATGTGTATTTTAGCACATATGTGGGATACCTGCTAGCACCCAACTCTTATATGTACAGTACATAGCTTTTATATTCTAGATATTTGCAAAAAAACTTTATAGTTTTTGTTCTAATTTTGTAGGAAGTGAATGATAACTCTACAGGAAAAGATTCTGATTTTATTAAACCACAAGATGCATTGAAAGGTTTGTATTTTTTTTTCTTTTTTGGGGGTTAATCTTTTTTTATTACATTTTGTTTTGTTATTAAACAGTACAAAACCGATTTGTAAAAGCAAGTAACAGCAATACTGATACAAGATGATATGTCCAAGAAATGTGCCAAATGAGAAAATTGACATATTCAAAAAAACTGTACAGGTAGTGAACCTCTTTACATTGCAGTTGAGGCATCCAACATTTAAAACCACTAAATGCAGGTAATTAGTGAAAGCACCAGGAAGGAGAGGAGAAAAGGGAGAAAAAAAGAGAGGTGAGTTTGTGGATAGACCTGCCAAAGTCAGTCATGTGCTGGCAGAAGTTCTGGATCAGTTCCCCGAGGGAGGTGTTGGGATGTCCAGGGACTCCAATTGGCTTGGCATCGTTGAACCTTATCTGAAAGTTTTTTGCTTGGAGTTTTTCCTGCATGAGGGTTGTATTAGCCCTGGATTTTATTTTGGTCAAGGATGTCTGCCATGCCCTAGCTATGGTTTGCTGTTTTTGTAATTTTTTTTTTTTTTTATTTCTGTGATATATCTTGTACCATTTTGTTAAATCATCTTCGATATTAATGTACAGTTTGTGTTGCGGTCACTAGTTTTCAGTGAAGATGCTGAATCCTGCAATCTGAAGAAAATGCCAATAATCATATGCAGAGATGTTAGGTAAGTCATATTGCTGTATCGGTGAGACCACTGCTGCTTCTGCTGGTAACATTTTTAAAGTAAACTTGTCAGAAACCTGGGCAAAGCATATGATGAAAAATGCCTAGGCAGAGAATGACTTCAGTGAAATCCATGGCAAAGCTATTACTAGATACAGTTCAGACATTTGAGGTTACATAATTAGGTTAAAAAAACACTAGTCCATGTAGATCAGTGTTTCTCAATCTTATTTTAGTCAAGGCACCCCATTCTAAAATGTGAAGAACTATTCTAATAGTTTTATATAATGCAGCAACATCCACACATGTAGGACACCCAACATTAGAGGGGATTTATTCTTCCAAAGCAAATACACTTTTGCATACTGGTACTGAGTAGTATTCCAGCATTTCTCTTCTCCCTCAGTTTTTCTCCGTCACTGAACTAATGTGACTCCAGCACTGATGCAAAAGGGACAGGGGAGGGTCAAACTAAGATGCTATACAGGCAGCTGACATCCTCATCAACTGATGTCATTGGTTGTCAGAAGGCCGTAATGGTGCACAGTGAAAACCTGTGGCTTTGTGTAACTAAAAGGTACACGTGTTCCACCCGTTGGCTTTTATACAAGTTTGGGGCAATTTTTAGACTTTTTGCCAAGGCACCCCTGAAGAAACCTCAAGGCACCCTAGGGTGCCTGGGCACCCTGGTTTAGAAAGGCTGGTCTAGATCAACCATTAGAAAAAAAACACACACAAATAGAAAACCTCCATATACACTATCCTCTACCAACAGTTGATCCAGAGGAAAGCAAAAACCCCAATAAAGCATGATCCAATTTGCTCCAGTGGGGGGAAACACAACCTATCTGATCCCTTTTGAGGCAATTGGATATCCCTGGAACAACTACATCTGGTTATATCTGTTGCAGTAGACTTTACAGCTCTTACCTGTTCCCAGGTTTTTTCTTTTGATTGGAGAGGCCTCTAGGAGAGCTTGGAAGGGGTGGGGCACACCACAGTGTGCATAAAAGCCAAAGAAAGAAGTGACCATGCATCAGTTTTTTTGGCTCATACCTAGGGGGATGGATGTTTTTTTTTTTTTCTCTACTGAGGAAAATTTAACCATTTTATTAACAATTATCTTATTTTATCTTATTTTTATTTTTTCTGTTTAAACAACACTTCTTAAACCAGTTTTAAACTTAGAAGCAAGCACTGATTACATTGTAGCTTTCCAATTATTTGATGTGATTTCTGAATTAGTTTTCTTTTTAGGCTTTCTTTCCCTTCTCTTCACCTGGTGATCTGTCCAGTAAGTATGTAGCTATAGCAGTTAGAAAGATGGGGCAAACTATTTAGCAGTAACATGGCTGCTTACAATGATCAGCTTTTTATGTAAAACCTTTATTTCAGAAGGAAAAAAACTGTTGCTGTAACTCATAAAAACTTTCAACTTATGAAGTGTAAACTGGAGTTTACCTTCATTTTATTATTATATCTAATCTACTAGTGCATCTAACACTCCCCTCCCCCCAGACTGACGCAGCTTCTATTCAAAAGTGCCCCTGTACACCTTCATCCAGAGCGAGGGCGCTCTAATACAGGAGCCATTCTACTGGCCAGATCACCAGATGAAAACCGAGGGAAAAAGCCCAAAAATAGGAAACGTAATAGTCACCACATCTTACGATTGGCAAGCTGCAATATATATTACATTTTGGGTTTTGTGTTGCTGCTTTAAAGTGCTGCTTGAGCTGGTCTCTTTATGCAGCTGTCCGGATCGTGTATCCTCAGAAACCACTTTGGAGGCTGCGTATGTAGACCCTGCTGGTTTAGACAATTTCCAGCACTGGGTTCTTCTTGTGGCACTTTACAGACCTTTGTGTACTGTCTTAGTTAACCACAGAGCTCTTTCTGGGTCCATAGAGGTGGCACAGCCTCCGGTGTCACTCAGTGCCTGAAGACTCTGTGGCTGTGCCACTCTGGAGTATCGTGCATGCAAGAGATGCTGTTTTACTTTGGTTAGTACTTGATGTTGCCTACAATGATGTATTCACTGCCAGGCATTTGAACCTTTCCTTCTTTTAGCAACCAGCTTATGAGTACTTAAAGCCTTATCTAATACTCTACAATTCTATGCTTCTGTCAAGCAGTACAACATTTTGTTTCCCAAATGCAAGACAAGTAATCGTGCTGCATCGGGTCTTCAACCCACTAGCAGTTCCATGGCAACTTGCGGTTACCGTGATGAAGAGTCTCACAAAGCCATACTGGTTGATTTTCTTCTTGAGGAGTCAGGCAGCTGCCTAACTTCCATACTTTTTTTTTTTAAATTCTCTTTATTAGTTTTGGCAATAGAAAAGTACAAAACAAAGCTTATTGGGCATATCCAGGCTGAGTTTACATATGAACAACATAAAAAGAAGCAAAGTGCATCCGCACAATTCAAGAGCGTGGAAACCTAAACAGCAGTGGTCACAAAAATGACTCTTGAACCATTGTTATGGCAGAAACAGTATGTAGTGGGCTCAAACCACTAGAAAAAAATAGCACATTGAATACAAAGAAGAAAAATAATATATCCTAGACAGAATGTGTTCACACAGTGCTGTCACTTGAGAGGGTTGTTGCAGCGGAATCAACCCAAATATCCCAAGTTTTAGAGAACTTGCAGTGAAGGAAATAAGTATTTGATCCCCTGCTGATTTTGAATGTTTGCGCACTCACAAAGAAATGATCAGCCTAAAAATCAAATGGTAGGTGTATTGTAAAACTGAGAGACAGAATAGCAACAAAAAATTCAAAAGAAATGCATGTCTAACAAATTATGCACTGATTTGCATGTTCATGAGGGAAATCAGTATTTGATCCCCTGTCATTCAGGAGGATTTCTGGCTACCAGGTGTCTTTCATACAGGTAACAAGCTGAAATTAGAAGCAGTCTCTTAAAGGGAGGGCTGCTAATGTCATTTTGTTACCTGTATAAAAGACACCTGTCCACAGGAGCAATCAATCAGATTTCAAACTCTCCACCATGACAAAGACCAAAGAGCTGTCCAAGGATGTCAGGGACAAGATTGTAGACCTACACAAGGCTGGACTGGGCTACCAAACTATCGCCAAGCAGCTTGGTGAGAAGGTGACAACAGTTGGTGCAATCATTTGCTAATGGAAGAAACCGAAAACTGTCAGTCTCCCTAGGTCTGGTGCCCCATGCAAGATCTCACCTCGTGGACTGTCAATGTTCATGAGAACAGTGGGGAATCATCCCAGAACTAAACGTGAGGATATTGTCAATGATCTCCAGGCAGCTGGGACCACAGTCACCAAGAAAACAATTGGTAATACACTACGCTGACAAGGATTGAAATCCTACAGTGCCTGCAAGGTCCCTCTGCTCAAGAAAGCACATGTCCAGGCCCGTCTGAAGTTTGCCACTGAGCATCTGAATGATGCAGGGGAGGACTGGTTGAAAGCGTTGTGATCAGATGAGACCAAAATCGAGCTCTTTGGCCTCAACTCGCTGTGTTTGAAAGAGGAGGAATGCCCCTTATGACCCCAAGAACACCTTCCCAACTGTCAAACATGGTGGTGGAAACATTCTGCTTTGGGGGTGTTTTTCTGCTTTGGTGACAGGACAACTACACCGCATCAAAGGGACAATGGACGGGGCAATGTACCATCAAATCTTGGGTGAGAACCTTCTTCCCTCATTGTCAAGCTGGAACACCCATCCACGACCCATTTTCAATGACCCAAAACACACGGCCAAGGCAACAATGGAGTGGATCAAGAAGAAGCACATTAAGGTCCTGGAGTGGCGTAGGCAGTCTCCAGACCTTAATCCGATTGAAAATCTGTGGAGGGAGCTGAAAGTTTGAGTTGCCAAATGTCCGCCACCAAACCTTAAGGACTTTGAGAGGATCTGCCAAGAGGAGAATAAGCCTATCAATGTTCTCATCGCTCTGAACATGGCTAGTAATGGACAGGACCCATAATGCATATGCCAACCATCCGTGGTACAGATATCTGTGTACATTTAGGAATACACTCAGCTACATAATTTCAGAAGGACTGGACCCTTGGACATTGCCAAAAGATTGTATGAAGCTTGCCAGGTCTTCCGAGCAATGCCAGGAGGGTAGGGTAGATACTATGCAACTTCTGCAGATTAATATAGATTCTATGTAGTATCTTGAATTGAATCAACCTATCTCTTGCAGATATCAGTTGTTACATAGGATATTCCCAGATGTCTTCCCAGTCCTCAGAATCCATGTCCTGAGCATCTACAGTGCAGCAACAGCCTCTCTAGGCCTACCTGAATAGTTGGGTGAAGAGCTTTGTACACATCAGACAGTTGGTTTCGTAAGAGTCATCCCATAATAGGCTCTCCAAAGCTGACTCCTCAAAAACTATCTGAAAATTATGAAATTGTGACTGGAAGGCGTGTCTTAACTGAAGATGGCAAAATAACAGCTAGGCAGGAACAATCGTGTTTTCAGGGAGTCAAAGGTTGCAAGGGCTCCATGATCGCAAATTTGGTTGAGATACTTAATCCCTTTGCTAGCCCACACCCTTGGGTAAGCAAAAATAAAGAATTCCGTAAGAGTAGGGTTATACCATAAGGGTGTATGAGGGGACCATATACGGGAGCTGTTGAGAATTCAAAGGCACCAGGCTTTAATGAGTGCTTTCATAGAATGAGTAATAAAAAAGTGGCACTTTGATGGCTCTTAGCAATAAGTTGTGGAGTGCCTCATACAACCCCAGAAAGGCTGCCTCAAGCACTACAGCTGCATTGGTCTCATCCGAGAGTAACCAATTATGAGCGCGAGTTAGCAGAGCAGCAATATAATACATATGAAGGTAGGACAGGCTAGGCCCCATTGCATCCACGGTCTCTGGAGCACTTTTAATTTGAATCTAGATTGTGATGACCCCCATAGGAAGGAGAGCAGAGCTGTTTCAAACTGTTTAAAAAAATTTTTGCGTGGTATCCAAACTGGGGCATGGCACAAGACTTATAAAAAGGAAGGGAGTAGTTTCATTTTATCAAGGTAATCTTACCAATCAGTGACACGGGGAGGTGCGTCCAGGTCTTCCGCCGATGTTTAGCAGCTTGAAGCAACAGAGTAAAGTTAAGAGAGGTAAATTTGGTGACTTTAGGCGAAATTACAATGCCCATATATTTGACAGTGGAGGCCCACTTCAAAGACAAAGAGGGATCTGCAAGCTCATAAGATTTACTATCAATTGGAAGGATAAGGGACTATTCCCAGTTGACCTTCAGTCCTACCTGATAAGCTCTTGTATTTCAGCTATTCTGTGAGTGTTTTTAGCTGCTTGTAATAAAGCATCTTACATACATATTGCACTTAGCTGGCGTCTCATTTTCTTCCCTTACTGGCTACAGAGAGCAATATTTCAGGTCCTTACCTTTTAGTTGTCTTTTGCCCTTCTATCAGAAAAACTGCTTCATTTGCAACCTGTAAATCCAACAGTTTTGCATAGAACGTAGAAGCCACCAGTCCGACTATCCCTTCCCTTTCCCAGAAGGACATTCTGGATCCTCTCCTTTATACTTTTGTGTTACTCTAAAGATTTGCACCTACCACAGCTCTTTTGGGATCTCCCAGACTAGCAGGCCCTTGCTCCATCTTCTGTGCCATTTAGATCTCATGAGGAGTTTTATCCTGATCTGGTCACTATTCTCTTCTCTCAGAGAAGCTGTCTGCTTCCTTTGTAACCTGTAAATCCAACTGTTTTGCATACAGTGTAGTATCTACAAGTCTGATTATCCCTTCCTCTTACCAAAAGGACTTTCTGGCCTCTGTACCTACAGAGTCTTCCAGAGCCATGACTTCAGTTTAACCTCTGCTCCCTCCCCAATGTTTGCCTTAGTGATTTGTCATGATATCCCCACTGTTGGACATTTTGATGACCTCCTGTGGAGAAATCGTGGGCCCTGTTATACAACTTCTACCTGATTGTCCTGTTGTCTTCATGATCTGACTGGATCCTGTATCATCCAAAATCTGTGTTGAAAATTTCTCATTGCTTACAGGCAGTTTAAAGTAAAATTCTTCAGGAGAAGAATCTTCAGGGTATTTCGTTCTCATGCCCTTGTCCCTCAATAATTGTCTCATAGCTGTTGTAGGCGGCTCATGTTACAGTGGCCATCTCTTTCTGAGGCACCCACTTCTCTAGTTTCTTCCCAGACAGTCTCAGCTTCCTTCTTCTCCTGAAGGTCAAGTTGCTGAGCAAAACTGTATTGTCTGCCCCTGAGGATCTAGAAGTCCCTGTACTGGTTAATCCATATGCCAGTTCTGATGTTGGAGAAGTTTTTTCTTTCCATCTTTTGTAAAAATCCTATCTGTAAAGAATTTTCATCTCACATTCTGCATAATGGAGTTCTAGAAACTGTTGTTGCCTCTATATCGTGGAATACTCTGGCAGTTCTCCTGATATGGAGATGTTACTTTGTTGATGTCCCTGTACCATCAAATCGGAACAGAAGATCTTGCTGTGACAACCTGAGTAGACTGGATTCTGACTTGCATGGAATTTTGTGTTTTAGTATTGATCACTGTATTTATCCAGGTGTGATTTCCCAAAATGGTTGATTCTGGACATAAGGTAGAGGTCCTTTCACCCATGGACATTCCAGGACCTCTTACAATTGGTGTATGTCAGATTCCCACCTCCTGCTACAGAAATCTTCTAGCAGTAGTAGGGTATGCTCTAATTAGATCTACCCACCCAGATTTAGGTCTTTCTTTCTCTGTTTGATTTGGGAGGAAGGATTTCTGGTGATCATTTTTTTCTCTATTTTGATCCAGGGATGTTGTTCGCTGTCCTAATAAGACACCTGACAAATGCTGCATGGATTCTGACACAACCTTGTATCTGGGGAGTGAGGAGCATCTTCTAGCCCGTGTCTCTTCAATACCCAAGGATAGACAGGCTTTTATAGGAAAGTTTTTTTTTCCTTAGGGTTTTACCCCAAGGTTGTTATCCTTTTTCTGTAGATAGGCGAGATTGAAGCTGGTTCTTAGTTCTGTCAAGTCTTCATTCTGCTTTGCTTAAGTTTGATGAAGAGATCATCCTTCTACCCCATTGACTAATCTGTTCCTCACAGTGTTTGGCCATGTGGGATTGAACCTTGGCTCTCTACATGCTCTTTGGAACTGTTACACTTCTAGGGTTCTTTGATGGTAGTCATGGCCTTGGTGACGAAGGGGGTGTATCCTTCAAAACACATCAACTTGCAAGCTCTGCATTATGGTGTTTTTTGACCACACCATTCCCGCACTAGATTGAAATTTTGTCTTACAATGCCCGTATACATTTTATTTTTGTGAATATCCATTTGGCTGTGTTTTTGTTTTATACAATAAACCTTCGGTAATGCACTAGGCATGTCCACCCTCCTGTGAGCTCAGGTATTCACCAAGGCCATTGTAAAAGAGCATTCGACCATTCTATGCAAGCAACTCTCTGTCTCTGTGTCTGTATGAGCCTCAAACGAGATTAGGTAAGGAGGACACCCTTCTTTTGGGTGGTTCTGATCTTCCCTTGACCAAGACATTGTTCTTGTGTCCCTCTGTTAAGGCCCAGAGTCAAGCACATTCCTCTTGTTGACCAGGGGTCAGAATGTGAGGTTTTCGTCTCAGATTTTGCTCCAGTTAACCTCTGTAGGAAACTTGTACTTTCATTCTGCACTCCTGGTTTCCTCAGGTAGACCAAATTCAAGCTTTTGGTCTATGATTCAGAGTTCATCTTTGTCTGTCAGGGCACATTGGACCTGTTAGCGGTTGTTTGCTGTTGGCCACCTCTTAGTTGGACTGCTTCTGGATGTCCCAAAGGTAAGGTCTTCCTGTATTCCTCTATGAATGAGAAAAAGTAGGAATTTTTGTACTTTGTATTGGTTTTCAACAATCAGTTCAACTGATGTGTGCTTATTTAAAGTATTGTGCTTGATAACAATCTTTCAAGCAATTAGATCTCCTGATAGTTAAATTCAACCATAATCTTGATAGAGGATGTGACAAAGGGTATCTTTTGTTTAATTCCAGGGTGGTTTTGTCACCTGTATCGAAGAGGATTACTGATCATACACCTAAGGTTTGTAGTTTTTAAAAGGGATGTAATGAAATCTATGAGCATCAGTTTTTCTTTAATTACAGTTGTCAAATAACCCCAACAGGCCATTTTCAGTATTTCATTCAAATTTAACATCTGTGGAAATTACTTAGATCAATAATTGAGGACTAAAGTTGTAACATGGGTGTCTGTGCTATCTGTTTTTAACTACTTAAATACTGAGCACTTTTACCCCCTTCCTGCCCTGGCCAATTTTCAGCTATTCGTGCTCTCACACTTTGATTCAGTCATGCAACACTGTACCAAAACTAAATTTATCATTTTTTGGAGACAGAGCTTTCTTTTGGTGGTATTTAATCACCACTGGGTTTTTTATTTTTTGTGATATAAGTGAACAATTTTGAAAAAAAAAAATTTTTTCTTAGTTTCTATTATAAAATTTAGCAAATAAGTAGTTTTTTCTTCATACATTTATGCCAAAATTTATACTGCTATTTTTCCTTGGTAAAAATAACCCAAATGTATGTTATTTAGTCTGTGTGAGAGTCTACAAGCTATGGTACGTATCCTTGAAAATTGGCCAATCCTGATGTACTGACTATTTCATTTTTTGAGGCCGTGAAATGCCAGGACAGTCCAAAACTCCTCAAATGACCCCTTTTTAGAAATTGGACAGTCCAAGGTATTTAGTAAGAGGTATGGTGAGCATTTTGAAGTTGTGATTTTTTTTTCCCACAATTCTTTGAAAAATGAAGAAATTAAATAAATTGTGTTTGGTTTTTTTTGTTTTTTGTTTTTTGTGCTAAATTGTCATATTAACATATTAAGTTGTTTCTCACATGGCATAGGCATACTTGCAATTACACCCCAAAATACATTGCTTCTCGACCGGAGTATGGCACTACCACATGTGAGACTTTTTCACAGCCTAACCATGTAGAGAAGCATAACATCTAATTTCCTGACTACCTATCACACTTTTGAAGGCCCTGGAGCACCAGGACAGTAGAGACACCCACAAAATGACCCTATTTTGGGAAAATAAAACACCCAAACATTATATTCTATGAGGAATAATAAGTCTTTTAAACATGTCATATTTTTCCACAAGTTTTTGGAAAATGTGGTAAGAAAATGTATTAATTTTTTTTACTACACAAAGTTGTCAATTTGTAAGAGCTTTCTAACACACAGCATGGACATAATGTGAGTTGCACCCCAAAATACATTTTGCTACTCTTGAATATGGCAATACCATATGTGTGAGACTTTCACAGCCTAGCTGAACAAAGGGTAAGCAAAAGATTACCTGTCGTTTTAGTAGAGCAGTTGTTTGCAGAGGAGAACATTAGTCCAGGAAGGCGGCAGAGATGTCAGCCATTGCCAAAGGAATTCTCCAGGCAGCAGGCAGGAATATGGTTGATAAACAGTCCAGAGTCAGTGCAGGCAGCAGACAGAAACATGGTCCATAAAAAGTCCTTGGTCATTACAGGCAGCAGACAGAGATATGGCCAGCATAGTCAAAGTACTGGTCCAGGCAGCAGGCAGGAACTTGATCCATAAGTTCTGGGTCATTACAGGCAGCCGGAAGAGATATGGTCAGCACAGTCAAAGTACTGGAGCAGGCAGGAATATTAGGCTTAGGGCCTCGGTCAGGACCTGGGAACAGGGGTAGAGGTATCTTCCCACCCAATCTGTTTGAAGCCTCCGGACTACAAACCCGAATGCGGGAATTACTATACCCGGCGAAAACCAAAAACTGTTTTTCTGTACTCAGAACACTACTCTGAAGCCCCTTTTACATATGTGAGACCCCTGTTTTATCTTGAAACCCACTACTGCAGTAGCAGGGGAAAAAAATCAGTACAAGAGCAGGGAAAAGCATGGTAAATTAACAGACCGAGGTCAGTGCAGGTAGAAGGCAGTTACCTGATTGATAAACAATCCAGACGGCAGGCAGAGGCATCGTTGGTAAACAGGCCAGGGTCAGTTAAAGGATAAGTTCACCTTTGGGAACATGTTATATGTTCCACCCTAAAAACAGGTTAAACATGTAACATGTTCCTAATGCTACTGCCGCCACCTGCCCGTATATCCTGTATGGGCAAGCAGATATACTGATGGATCTGCAGGAGGCTGATCGCTGGTGTAATGCTTGACAGGCTCCTGCAGCCAAAAATAATAAATCTGCAAAGGCGGAGGCATGGTCAATCGAGGCAACAGGCAAATGATCAGCACAGATATTAGAAATGGGGAAATGGCAGGCTGCTAAGGCAGGCTTCCCCTCTGCCGCAGGTATACAGCAGAGGGGGAGTTAAGGGAGACACCAGTTTTCATTGTCTCCAATGTCCCTCCCAACTGAGCCTATGCATCGGAGATTGCTTCTGATGTTATCACACGTTACTAAAATTTTTGTTCACCTTTTAACGTCAGAAGCAGTCTCCGATGCATAGGCTAAGGGGAAACCTGCCTTAACAGCCTACCATTTCCCTGTTTTTTTTTTTTTTTTTTTTTTTTTTTCTATGCCCTGGGTCTGTGGGTGGAATGTTCTCAGGAAAATGGCGCTCACTACGAACTGGGCTAGAAGTGAGTGCGGGTACCTGTAAAAAATCAGGTACCTGCTCTCCCCCAAAAGGTGCCAAATGTGGCAGCGGAGGTGGGAGAGGAGGCAGAAAATTTTTATAAATGCTTTATAAATGGCCATAGGGAAAAAGGTAAATTATAACTTTTTTTTTTTCTTTTTTTTTTTTTTTAATACCAGAAGGGAAACTTTGTTGATATATAGGGCTGTAGCATCTGATCGTTTAAATCAGGCATGTCCAAAGTCCGGCCCGCGGGCCAATTGGGGCCCGCGTTCTGGACTGAAACGGCCCCACAGGTGAGCTACCCAAATATATAACTTACGGCCCCCGGTAGTGATTCCCTGAAAGCTACTGAGGACTCCAGCGATCTCTTGACATCATCAGCTGGCGCAGGGAGGAGAGCCCAAATCTCGCGACGTCCGAGATCTCGTGAGATTTGGGCTTTCCTTCTCTGTGTGCCGGCTGATGACTTCAATTCCCACTCGACAGATCCCTGGAATCTCCAGTGGCGTTCGCAGAATCACTAGTGGAGGGCCGTAAGTTATATATTGGGCAGCTCAATATAGTTATATATTGGGGTCCGGAACGTGAGCCGAGGGATCCCAGGTGGTGCGCAGGGAATTACTACTCGGGCTACCATTTACCATTATTTACTATGTCTGCAGTCTCTGGTCATCTCCTGTACTGTCCGCAGTCTCTGGTCATCTCCTGTACTATGTCCGCAGTCTCTGGTCATCTCCTGTACTATGTCCGCAGTCTCTGGTCATCTCCTGTACTATGTCCGCAGTCTCTGGTCATCTCCTGTACTGTGTCCGCAGTCTCTGGTCATCCCCTGTACTGTGTCCGCAGTCTCTGGTCATCCCCTGTACTGTGTCCGCAGTCTCTGGTCATCCCCTGTACTGTGTCCGCAGTCTCTGGTCATCCCCTGTACTGTGTCCGCAGTCTCTGGTCATCTCCTGTACTGTGTCCGCAGTCTCTGGTCATCTCCTGTACTGTGTCCGCAGTCTCTGGTCATCTCCTGTACTGTGTCCGCAGTCTCTGGTCATCTCCTGTACTGTGTCCGCAGTCTCTGGTCATCTCCTGTACTGTGTCCGCAGTCTCTGGTCATCTCCTGTACTGTGTCCGCAGTCTCTGGTCATCTCCTGTACTGTGTCCGCAGTCTCTGGTCATCTCCTGTACTGTGTCCGCAGTCTCTGACCATCTCCTGTACTGTGTCCGCAGTCTCTGACCATCTCCTGTACTGTGTCCGCAGTCTCTGACCATCTCCTGTACTGTGTCCGCAGTCTCTGGTCATCTCCTGTACTGTGTGCGCAGACTCTGGTCATCTCCTGTACTGTGTGCGCAGACTCTGGTCATCTCCTGTACTGTGTGCGCAGACTCTGGTTATCTCCTGTACTGTGTGCGCAGACTCTAGTCATCCCTTGTACTGTGTCCGCAGTCTCTGGTCATCTCCTGTACTGTGTCCGCAGTCTCTGGTCCATCTCCTGTACTGTGTCCGCAGACTCTGGTCATCTCCTGTACTGTGTCCGCAGACTCTGGTCATCTCCTGTACTGTGTCCGCAGTCTCTGGTCATCTCCTGTACTGTGTCCGCAGTCTCTGGTCATCCCCTGTACTGTGTCCGCAGTCTCTGGTCATCCCCTGTACTGTGTCCGCAGTCTCTGGTCATCCCCTGTACTGTGTCCGCAGTCTCTGGTCATCCCCTGTACTGTGTCCGCAGTCTCTGGTCATCCCCTGTACTGTGTCCGCAGTCTCTGGTCATCCCCTGTACTGTGTCCGCAGTCTCTGGTCATCCCCTGTACTGTGTCCGCAGTCTCTGGTCATCCCCTGTACTGTGTCCGCAGTCTCTGGTCATCCCCTGTACTGTGTCCGCAGTCTCTGGTCATCCCCTGTACTGTGTCCGCAGTCTCTGACCATCTCCTGTACTGTGTCCGCAGTCTCTGGTCACCTCCTGTACTGTGTCTGCAGTCCATTGGTTCAGAATTTTTTTTTCCTGTTTTTCGCCTCTAAAACCTAGGTGCGTCTTATGGAGCGAAAAATACGGTATCAATTTGGGCTATAATGGATTGGTGCTCAGGATCGCTTGACGTCATCAGACAATGCAAGGAGAAACAAAGCCCAAATCTCGCGACCTCCGAGATCTCGCGAGATTTGGGCTTTCCTTCTCCCTGTGCTGGCAGAGTGATTTAACACCTGTTTAGATTTGTCATCCAAGTCACAAAATGAAAAGAATGCCATTTTCAATAAACTTTTGCATAAAATAGTTCATTTGCATTTAATGTTAATGGTTCATCAGAATGTCGGGCAAAATGGTCGGCCCTCGCACATGTTCACTTCATCAAATCTGGCACTCTTCCAAAAAAGTTTGGACACCCCTGGTTTAAATCCATCCTCCCCCAGGAATCAATCATGCATACAATCAGGCTTTTGGATGATACCGCATCTTCTGTGAATTTCCACCAAGGTGTCATTGTGGATGATGGACAGGATGTACACATCTCTCTTATCCCTCATCCCTCCACTTCACAGCCAACACTTCTTCGATCCTCAGACTTGCCAACTCCCTTCTTTGTAGCCTTGTCGTCACCAGACTTTTTGGGAAGCCTTTCCTGTTTCTTCAGGCGGTACCGCAGGCTAAGGTTTTCTCAAGGTACAAGTGGTGGAAAAGGGGCAGGCTTGTATAGTGTTTCTCCAGGTAGATGTGATACCCCTTTTTGAACAGTAGAAATGCCAGGTCCCAGACATTTTTTTCACTTGTGCCAATGTAGGTTGGGCACTCGGGACTGGAGCTTGGCAGTCTTTGCCTTCGTACAAGTGGAAGGCATGCACATATCCTGTGGCTCTTTTGAAAGAGCTTGTTGAACTTCAATCCATACCTGCCCCTTTTACTGGGAATGTAGTGCTTGATTCCAAGACAGCCAGTAAAGTGGACAAGGGACTCATGCGCACATATGTTTTGGTCAGGGACATAAAGTTCAGAAAATATGTTAGAAAAAAATTTCATTAGCGGGCGGATTTTGTATAGTTTGTCATAGCCAGGCTGATCTCAGGGAGGGCACTGTGAATTGTCGCTGAAATACAGAAAGCACATGATCATGTCAAAGCTTGACCTGGACATTACAGCTGAAAAGATGGGAATGTGATGGATGAGGTCGGTGGACCAGTAAGCATACATTGTTTTTTTGCAAGCCCCATGTTGATCGTAAAGCCGAAAAACATTTTAAACTCCACTGGATTTGGAATTGGAATTGGGATTGTTTTCAATATATTGGTGGGCAAAAAGTTTGGTCTGGTCCACAGTTAATTGAAGTAAATGTTCAGGGAAAAATAAGAGTTGGCCTGCATACCTGGCTGTGTGGTGAAAGGAGGGATTATAGCTGATCCTGAGCTGGAAGCTAGCCATAATGGGTTTGCCAAAGCATCTGGAAAATACATTTGGACCCTGACTCTTGGGGTCTGGTGTGATATTCCAGTACTAGTACTGGGCCTTTCATCCAGGGATCTAGCGCTGTTGGTGTTTGCTGATTCACCATTGGGATGTATGGCGCTGCTGGTTGCCTGTTCTTTAGAGTATCTTATTCCTTTAGAAGGAACTGCTGCCTCCTCTGATTCGCTCAACGATCCACTACTTTCGATGGATTCATATTAGGAAGCAGATGATAACTCCTCGCTGCTCTCATCCATCATATTGAGGATTTGAAATGCCTCATTAACTAGTATAATATTTTTTGGACATGGAGGCTATATGATAAGTAAACTGCTGACCGGCAGCTGTGATGTGTACACTGCTGATGGGCGGCATTGATGGATGCTCTGTGACGGGTATACTGATTAAGCAGCACTGATGGCTCCTGTGACAGGTACACTGATGGGCTGCACTGGCAAGTACAGTGATGGGCTGCACTTTTAATCCAAGACAATCAGGGCACTGATGGACACAGTGCAGAATTGGTTAAGTTGGTAACTCTCTGCTCCCTTGTTCTCTACCTTGCACAGTATCTGTGTGTGAGGATAAGCTGGTAGCAGCGAGTTACTGCTGTTTGTTTACATTTGTGATCGGCTGTGATTGGACACAGCTGATCACCTGTATACATGTGAATGACATTGGCTCTTTACCCTGATGCTCGGTGTCCAGGGGATCAGATCCTGCGGCAGGAACAGTAAGTTGAATTGTAAGTCCTGAGTAGCCTCAGTCCCAGGGAGCTCACTCCTGGTATTACTTGGTTATTGCTGCCTGTCCTTTCCTTTTTTTTTTTTCCCAATAGAGGGTACTGGTTTGTTGGTTTTCTGGAGGCGATTGTAGCCGTATTAGTGCATTTGCGACAGAAACAATTGAGTAGTGATACTTTTTTTATTTGCACTAACATACAATTTTGAGGACAAGCTTTCGGGGTATGTCCCCTTCTTCAAGGTCTAAGCAGTACTATTACAAATCACAAAGTTTAAGCAGAATGTTAGAAGGGATTGAGAAAAAAAAAAGGCTACAGATAAGATACATCAAAAGCGAGGGGGGGGGAATACTACACTCACACACAGAGGGGGTCAAGCTTCAGCTAATAGTCATAAAGCTGTGGGATAGTGGTTGAGGAATCCCATGTCCAAATTCAGGCCGTTATCTTTTGTGTCAAATAGAATTATTTGACATAAAATTCACACAACCAGGCCACAATATGGAAGACCTCACTATTTTAGTTCTGAGAGGAAAATTTAAATCCATCCAGGAAAGAAAAACATTTGAACTAAGAATGATAATTCAGCTGAAGCTTGACCCCCTCTGTGTGAGTGTAGTATTCCCCCCCCCTCCCCCCCTCGCTTTTGATGTATCTTATCTGTAGCCTTTTTTTTTCTCTTTCTCAATCCCTTCTAACATTCTGCTTAAACTTTGTGATTTGTAATAGTACTGCTTAGACCTTGAAGAAGGGGACATACCCCGAAAGCTTGTCCTCAAAATTGTATGTTCGTGTAAATAAAAAAGTATCACGGACAGTACTCAATTGGTTTTCTGGAAAACTTGTTGGCAACTGTGATGTATTTTCCCCACCTCCACATTGCTTTCTTTTTCACCTACTAGGTTGATATCCTGGAAAATGCACAGGCTATGGCTGTGTACTAGAATTGGAAACACAGGCCTCAAAGATCTAATGGCTATTTTGTGAGTGGGGATGGCTGGGCCTTATGGACAGCATTTTCTGTAAAGCCAGACTGGACATCATCAGAGGCACAGGGCAGTGTGGTTTTCAGTTTTCTTTAGGTTACATGAGTGCACCTAGGTGAGGGGAGAGGGAAAAGAGAGTGGAAGCTGGAGTGGGTCTCCCAGGTTTACCATCTACTTGTTTGTGTATGCAAGTATCCTCCATGCCATTTTTTGAGACCTCTTGTTTAAGAACAGGACTTAGCAAATTTCCAGCAAGCTTGCAATGTGTGGTGGAGTGGGAAGTTGAAGCACAGTTGCGAGAGGTGTGTGACCATCCCTGTCAGGTCTAGAAGATACTGGACAGGAGTCCCACTGGTTCGGCTTTGCCTGGAGAGTGGTTCAGATCCCCCATGTTTTTGTCTGGTTTGATAGATGCTGAAGGTACATTTGTATGTTACCAAAAAGGATTTGGTGTCCATATTAACATGTTTGGAAAATAAACTCACTGGTATGCTCCCCTCTGTTGGTCAGAGCAGTAGGAAACATGGACGGTCGCCTTTGCCTGTTTATCCCTCTGTGTTGGAGAGGGAATGGGTAGACATGGAGGAAGAGGTGGATGATGTGGAAAATCAGATGGTGGACTCCTCATCTGAGGATTGTGAGCCTGCGGAATTCCAGGTCCAGAATGTCTCACAGGCTCAGAAAGCCTTTGACAAGTAAATTTAAGATAAGATTGGACCATCTCTGATAAAATTACTCCCAATCTACAGCTCCAACATGTCAGCCACTGAGTTCCTGGCTACCGACTCAAGGGGCCCAGTCATTCCCATTACACCCCAATTTAGAGGAGGTAGATTTTTCAGAGTGGGCTTACCCTGACTGGGTGTTTTTTTTTCCTATCCTAAAGAATTGAGGAGCTCTATCCGGTGGAGGAAAAGTTTACCAGGAGATGGTGTAGATCCTCTGTGGATGTTGCAGTTTGTTGTCTTAACAAAAATCTAACCTGTCCAGTAGTGGATGTTCAGGCCTTCAAGGACCTGGTAAATAAGATATTCGAGACATTGCTGATGACATCTTTCTCTTTGGCAGTGGTGGCAATGTGGCAGCCACTGGTGTCTGTCAAGAGCTTTAAAGGCTGAGTAAAAAGCCTGTTTAAGAAGGACTCTACAGGTGCTGAGGAGGGTCAAGTTTAGGATTTGCCTTGAACCCTGTTTTTCAGTAGATGCTTTAAAAGATTCTGTCCAATAGATCTTGCTCCTGGACCTGTTAGCCTTTCACATGTGTGAAGTTCATTGGCTTTAGAGCTGGTCTAAGGAGTTGCCCATCAAAAAGTTCTGGCAGGCTTCCCATTCTATGGGAAATGCTTGTTTTGTGGGAGATTTAGATATCTACACTATATTGCCAAACGTATTGGGACACCCGTCCAAATCATTGGATTCAGGTGTTCCAATCACCTCTATGGCCACAGGTGTATAAAATCAAGCAACTAGGCATGCAGACTGCTTCTACAAACATTTTGTGAAAGAATGGGTTGCTCTCAGGAGCTCCGTGAATTCAAGCATGGTACTGTGATAGGTTGCCACCTGGTCAATAATTTAATCTGTGAAATTTCCTTGCTACTATTCTACTGTGAACTCTTAGTGGTATTGTAACAAAGTGGAAGCAACTGGGAACAACAGCAACTCATCCACGAAGACCACGTAAAATGGCAGAGTGGGGTTAGCGCATGCTGAAGCACACAGTGCCCAGAAGTCACCAACTGTCTGCAGAGTCCAATAGCTTAAGACCTCCAAACTTCGTGTGGCCTTCATATTAGCACAATAACAGTGTGTAGAGAGCTTCAGGGAATGGGTTTCCATGGCGGATCAGCTGCATCCAAGCCTTACATCATCAAGTGCATTGCAAAGCGCCGGATGCGGTAGTATAAAGCACACCGCCACTGAACTCTAGGGCAGTGGAGACTCAGGAGTCACAAATCACACTTCTCTGTCTGGCAATCTGGTGGATGTGTCTGGGATTGGTGGTTGCCAGGAAATGGTACTTACCTGACTGTATTGTGCCAAGTATAAAGTTTGGTGGAGGGGGGATTATGGTGTAGGGTTGTTTTTCAAGGGTTGGGCTTGGCCCCTTCGTTCCAGTGAAGGGAACTCTTAAGGCATCAGCATACCAAAACATTTTGGACAATTTCATGCTCCCAACTTTGTGGGAACAGTTTTCTGGATGACCCCTTCCTGTTCCAACATGACTGCGCACCAGTGCACAAAGCAAGGTCCACAAAGACATGGATGAGTGAGTTTGGGATGGTGGAACTTGTCTGGCCTGCACAACCCGATTAGAACACCTTTGGGATGAATTAGAGCGGAGACTGCGAGCCAGGCCTTCTCGTCCAACATCAGTGCCTGACCTCTCAAATGCGCTTCTGAAAGAATGGGCAAACATTCCCATAGACACACTCATAAATCTTGTGGACAGCCTTCCCAGAAGAGTTGAGGCTATTTTAGCTGCAAAGAATGGGCCACCTCATTATTGAACGCTACGGACTAAGACTGTGATGCCATTAAAGTTCATGTGTGTGTAAAGGCAGGCGTCCCAATACTTTTGGCAATATAGTGTATATCCATTTCCCAATCGCTTACCACAGATATACTGCAACAGAGTGGCCTCGCTGTGCTTGATCAAGTAAATGTATGTGATCTTGCTCTTCCAGGTAGTGGGCGCGCCGGCTGTATTATCATTCGCTACAGCACAAATACCGAAAAGTGGGTTCCTGACAATGATTTATGGCCAGAACTCGCTGAGCGAATTACAGAAGAGTCCTTTGTTAGTAAACAACACAGGGCTCACTACATACAGCAGCGATTTGACTTTTTTTTTTTTTTTCAAAAAGCAAGGAGTAAAAACCAGCACATTGCTTAATATAAACAGCACGCTTTACACACATTGGAAGTCATACAGTTAACCCTTTGACCCTAAATGTTAACCCCTTCCCAGCCATTGTCATTAGTACAGTAACAATGTATATTGTTAGCACTGATCACTGAATTAGTGTTGCTGGAGATGTCTGTGTCATTTAGTCAGTTCCCACCCAGTGTTAGTGTCAGATTGCCTGCCATACTGTAACAGTCTCACTATAAGTTGCTAATCGCCACCATTATTTGTGTAAAAGAAAGAGAAAAATTCCAGTATATATACCATCCTTTGTAGACGCTATAACTTTAATGCAAACTAATGAATGTACAGTCAGGTCCATAAATATTGGGACATGGACACAATTCTAAAATTTTTGGCTCTATACACCACCTCAAAGGATTTGAAATGAAACAAACAAGATGTGCTTTAACTGCAGACTGTCAGCTTTACTTTGAGGGTATTTACATCCAAATCAGGTGAACGGTGTAGGAATTACAACAGTTTGCATATGTGCCTCCCACTTGTTAAGGGACCAAAAGTAATGGGACAGAATAATCATAAATCAAACTTTCACTTTTTAATACTTGGTTGCAAATCCTTTGCAGTCAATTAGACCTGAGGTCTGGAACGCATAGACATCACCAGACGCTGGGTTTCATCCCTGGTGATGCTCTGCCAGGCCTCTACTGCAACTGTCTTCAGTTCCTGCTTGTTCTTGGGGCATTTTCCCTTCAATGGGGCACTCCCCTCTGGGGGATGGGCTTGTGGGCGGGACGTAACCAATTGGTAACCCAGCAACCCAGGCAACACTAAATGAAAAGTAGCTTGAAACTGTATTGGCCATGCCATTCGGCATCCATACCAACAGTGCAAGTGATATACAAAAAGTGTGAAGTACACAAACTAAAATAACAAACAAAACACCACAAAACACTAAAATCAAAAGTAACTCTCTACACATTGGGCATACGTTAATATAATATATATACACATAACCTGTCTTTTTACAGTTAATTGAAGATTTTCCATTCCGTGGAGGGCTCCACCCAAAGGGGCATTGTGATTGAACTATTCCTAAGGAAAACCCCTGCATTTAGTGCTGGTGTTTTTGGAGATCGTAAAATACATTTTGGCCTACATTTTATAAAGAAATTTGACTTTCACTTTTTTTTTCTATTGGATATATTTTATGGCAGAAAGTAAAAAATGTTTAGGTTTTTTTTTTCTTTTTTCTTTTTACGTATTAAAAAATTTAAAAAACCAAGTGGTGATCAAATACCACCAAAAGAAAGCTCTATTTGTGTGAACAAAAAATTATATAAATTTAATTTGCGTACAGCATTGTATGACCGTGCAATTACCAGTAAAATAATGCACTGCCGAATAGGAAAAAAATGGCCTGGCCATAAAGGGGGTAAATCCTTCCGAAGCTTAAGTGGATGAAGATTGTATGTATGTATGTATATATGTATGTATATATGTGTGTATATATGTATGTATGTATATATATGTATGTGTATATATATATATATAATTTTTTTTTTTTTATTAACAGGGGACTTTATTCATAGAATACGGATTGTTTAGTTGTAATTAAATATTTGCTGATCACATGATCATTTTGTTTTCTATATATTTCAGGATGTAAAAGCAAAATATTCTGAAACTAAAGTATCTTCACCAAAGAAGCAGTATGCAGACAAGTACAGATCTTCATTATTGATAGTCATACTTCAGATTGTTTTCATTATTAGCAGTACAATAAATTATTCTGTATTTGGGGGCATATGTGGAGGAGTTTTTAGTCCGTTGCAAAATATGATCTATGGGATGATTTTAGCTAGTAGGCACATAAGGAGCAAATTACACAAGAAACCATAGCCGGCCCGAAGTCATATCGACAGCCTGATCTTTAAATTTTCTGTAGAGAATTGAATGGAACTGCTTTAATGTTTTCAACTTGATGTGACAACATATTGCATGGTGTATAAATTGTGTTCCATTCACTGCCACACTAGACAGAGGCACCCACAGACACCACTGATTGAGGTTCCCCTAAGAAAATGGCAAAGAAAGATTAGAAAACCTTGCCCAGTCACATATGTTTCCCTCCTAAAGCAGAGGTCAAAAGTATCTGCAACGTACCTTTCCCACTCCGCCATATACACTTTAACACAGAGTTAACCATTAATTTTTAAGACCTCAGTGGCTGCCGGTGATATCTGAGGGTGGTTAGGTTATATTTAACCAAAACCCCCTATGCCTGAGCGTAACAACGCTACCTCAACCAACCAACAAGTTTGCATTTATATTATGTGTTAGTTCATAAGTAATCCATATTTAAATAATAGGGCATTAGTCAAGTCCAATATAAAGTGTCCAAAATGAAAAGATGTATGGACCTGGCAGCAAACGTGCTAACCATTACACCTGGATTGTTTGCATCTACCTTCAGGTGATTAGACAGTGGCAAAAAAGAGGCTACAGGGTCATCCCCCTATGTAACAGCTCCCACTCTCCTCTAGCCTCAGTTTAGTAGCAAGCAATAGGGAGATCATAACAGAGGGGAGAATCCTATGTCCTCTACAGTAATCCAGGAAATGGATTTCACTGATAATACAAAAAAATGTAGGTCTATTATTTGATGGACCACCTGCTTTTCCAGAGAAACTTCCCTCTCTGCCGAGGATACATTAGTGTCTATCGCAATAGTTGGGTTACTGCTGTCTGCAAGTGCTTGGCAGTGTGGGGCTCCCCCCCACCTTTCCCCGATGCTGAGTGCTCCTCTGGGGATAATATAACTAGAATGGGCATTTAATAGGTGTAGAGAAAAAGGGTCAGATGGACTTGCTAGCTCAGGCTTGGCTTTTGCAATGTAGCTCCATTGAGGGTGGTAGTTAATTCATTCCACATATTCACCTTTTTCAGTTCTGAAACCAAACAGAGGAGTCTAACCCATTTTGGATTTGAAGACTCCCAACTTGTTCCTATGTTGAAAAGTTTTGCATAGAAAATGCCAGGTCGTTTATTGCCATCCTCCCAGGACAACCCCAGTGGCCTCAGTAGATATCCAAAATGCTTACCTGACATTCCTAACAACACTATCTGTGTTTTTTGTCTACTATCACACATGGAAGGCCTATTTTGCTTGGTTCGGGTTGAGGAAGTTTCATCCTAGAGAGTATTCAGTGGGATGTCTTCTGTTCGGTTTTCCAGTACCATCAGAGCGCAAATATTGGCCTTGGCTGTTCTGTTTCAGAGATCTTTGGCCTCTCACTGTCTAGTTGAGGTATTTGTTCAGGGAATGGCTCACATTTCTGCTCTGTATGATGTCTTGTGTCTCTTGGGACCTTATTCTGGTTTTCTCAGCTCGGCAGAAGCAGCCTTTTGAGTTGTTTTGAGGTTTACAGCCTCCTTCCTCCAAAAGGTAGAGGAAGGAGGCCTTAAGCTGTGCATACACGGGCCAAATATCAGCCGGTTCAACAGAAACCAGCTGATATTCGGCCCGTGTGTACACCTGCCTGGGTGACAGAAGCTGGCTAAATAGTCAGCTTCTGTCAAATGGGCATGCTGGATACAAGAATCTGATTGGCATCCGATCAGTGCTGGCAGCAATCGCTGCAAGCACTGACCGATGTCTTCTGGCGGGGAGCAGTCCCCCTGTCAGAACACAATAGCTCAGCGGGGAGATCACTGTACTAACATTGGATAGTTAGTACAGCGAACTCCTCTCAAATTCTTCAGTTTTTTTTTTAATTCTGCCCGCTGGGTTGAACAAAAAAAAACTGATAGTCTACCAGGCATTAAGACTCAAGACAACAAGTCACAGCATTTCTCTCCCTGCTTTGTCCTGCTCTGAAACATCAAAGGAAATTTCTGTCAAGTTTCTGTATATGGTGTGTGCTGTGAGTACTGCTTCCTTGGGATTTCCACTTTGTGCTTCTTGAAGGTTCCCACAAGGGTTTTCCCGCTTCCACTGTTGCTAGGAGGATCAGACAAATTATCATCAGGGCTTAGAGTCTGAAGAATACCATTGTTCCCTTTCTTGTGTACGCACACTTGGCCAGATCTGTTAATGCTTTTCAGCATCTGGCCTCTGTTTCTCAGATCTGCAAGGCTGCAACTTGGCCCTCTGTTCTCACATTTTAAGTTCAACCAGGTTGGTGATCAGGCCTCCAGTGATACCAGTTTTGAATATAAGCTGCTTTGATTCTGTCAAACCTTTCTTGACCCTTTTGTTTTTTGTGGGCCTGTTAGCGTGGTTTGCTGTGTTGTCCACCTCCTTAGCTGGACTGTTCTTGCACATCCCAGTCATAATAATTAAGGAACCTGTGTACTGTAGGACGTCTGAGGTACAGTCAATAGGACCCTTTTCTTTTGTCCTATCTCACTCTTTTTGCTAAACACTGAAGCATGCTTAGAGTGGGAGGGGCTACATAAGGAGATGTTCCTTTTTAGCTTCTTATTTTGCCACTGTCCAGTCACTTGAAGGTAGCTGGATATTACCCAGAAGTAATGATTAAAGCGCATGTGTCCTGTACTGCATGTCAGAAAATAAATTTTACTGGTAAATCAATAACCCTTTTCAGTTTTGGATATGGTATGGCATGGTTAAAACTTCTGTCGGTTCCTTTTTTCTGTTTTGTCTAGTTCCTAGTAGAGATTTCTAACACATTGTGATTGATTTACGAAAGGCAAATAGGCTGTGTTTTTGCAAGTGCAGTTGCTCTACATCTGAGGGGAACATGCAAGGGAAAAAAACAGCATTTTTGCTTGCATATGATTGGATTGAAGACATCAGCAAAGCTTTTCCTAATTTCAGAGCTTCCCCTTGAATCTAAAGCAACTGCACTTGCAGTGAACAGTGTATTTACCTTTAGTAAATCAACCCCAGTGGATAGAACAAAACACCTTGATGTATTTTGCACCTTAAAATGGTTGTAAACCTCAGACATGAGAAGATACAAGCACATAATAAATAATGCATACTTGCCTCTCTCCAAAGCTGTGAGTGTGATTTCTCTCTGCTGCCTGGTTCCTCTGTTAACTTCATATGTCATTTCTGAAAGCTTTTTCCAATTCCAAGAGTTAAAAGATGATGAGGGAGCTCCAGTACGCAAGCTATGACTGATATCACAGCTGTGCTTGTTCTCTGCACTGTTTAAAGAGGAGATGTATCCCCTTTCTCCAATCAGGGGTCACAGCTGTCCTCATTGAGATTGGCTCTGTGACTTCAGATCCCCACCCCCTGCTGATAGAGCTGAAAAGAAATCCTTTTGTCTTTGTGTTTTAAGAACATCTATAGATGAAATGGCTGCAGATGAATGGGTACAACTTATGTAGGAGGATTTGTTTAATGTGTATTACCCAATGCTAGCAATTTCATTTTATATGTGAAAGTTTTCAACCACTTTAATGGTGCTTAGACATAAGACCTTACGATTAATCACCGCTAATAAGCAAAAAGTGATAAAACAATAAAACCTGACAAAAGTTTTACCAATTTCCCATTCCATCCAAAATCCAAAAATTGTGTTTGCTCTAAATATACACTGCTGAAAAAAAAAAATAGGAATACTTTGAAAACACAACCGATCTCAATGGGGAAAAATATGCTGAATAGCTATACTGTTATGGACTAGGTAATGTGTTACGAATGTAAGGATGCCCCATCGTTTGATGGGAATGAAAATTATTCACCTACAGAGGACTGAATTCAAAGAGATCCTGAAAATCAAAGTGAAAAAAGTATGCAGCAGGCTAGTCCATTTTACTGAAATTTCATTGCAGCAACTCATAATGGTACTCAGTAGTTTGTATGGCCCCCACGTGATTGTATGCATGGCTGACAAGGTCAGGGCATGCTCCTAATGACGGATGGTGTCCTGGGGTATTTCTTCCCAGATCTGGACCAGGGCATCTCTAAGCTCCTGGACAGTCTGAGGAGCAACCTGACGGTGTCGGGCCGAAATATGATTTCCCAGAGGTATTCTATTGGATTTACATCAGGCGAGCATGGGGTCCATTCAATGGTATCAATTCCTTCATCCTCCAGGAACTGCCTGCATACTCTCGCCACATGTGGCCGGGCATTGTCGTATACCAGGAGGAACCCAGGACCCACTGCACCAGCGTAGGGTCTGACAATGGGTCCAAGGATTTCATTCCGATACCTAATGGCAGTTAGGTTGCCATTGTCTAACCTGTAGAGGAATGCGTGTCTCTCCATGGATATACCTCCCCAGAGCATCACTGACCCACCACCAAAACGGTCATGCTGAACGATGTTACAGGCAACATAACATTCTCCACAGCTTCTCAAATCCCTTTTGTGTCTGTCACATGTGCTCAGGGTGAACCTGCTCTCCTATGTGAAAAGCACAAGGCACCAGTGGCAGACCTGCCAATTCTAGTGTTTAATGGCAAATGCCAATCGAGCTCTATGGTGCTGGGCAGTAAGCACAGGACCCACTAGAGGACATCGGGCCCTCAGGCCACCCTCATGAAGTTGGTTTTGATTGTTTGGTTAGGGACATTCACACCAGTGGCCTGCTGGAGGTCATCTTGTAGGGCTCTGGCAGTGCTCATCCTGTTCCTTCTTGCACAAAGGAGCAGATACTTGTCCTGCTGATGGGTTCAGGACCTTCTATGGCCCTGTCCAGCTCTCCTAGAGTAACTGGCTGTCTCCTGGAATCTCCTCCATGCTGTTGAGACTGTGCTGGGAGACACAGCAAACCTTCTGGCAATGGCATGTATTGATGTGCCATCCTGGAGGAGTTGGACTGCCTGTGCAACCTCTGTAGCATCCAGGTATCGCCTCATGCTGCCAGTAGTGACATTGATCCTAGCCAAATGCAAAACTAGTGAAAAACAGTCAGAAAAGATGAGTAGGCAAAAAATGTTAGTGGCCTCCACCTGTAAAACCATTCCTGCTTTGCGGGGCGACTCATTGTTGCCCATCTAGTGCACCTGTTAATTTAATTAACACCAAAGCAGCTGAAACCTATTAACCATTTCTGCTACTTAACTGACCAGATCAATATCCCAGTTTAATTGACTTTATGCTATACTCTGATTAAAAAGTGTTTCTTTAATTTTTTTGAGCAGTGTACTTTAAGTTAAAGTTGTGTTTGTCAGTTGATATACTAATGGTTAAGTGTGGTTATATAATATAATAGGAACAGTTGAAGCTTTGTTTTTTTTTTCTCTGAAAGTGTTGCTCTTTTTATAGATCTCTGAGTAAATTTGAATATCCAGATTCTTCACAGTCTGCAACAGACGTTGAGGTAAGAGTACTCTTGATTTTTCAGTAGCCTTTCAGTAAGTTTTAGCACTCGTAGAATCTTATAAACAAAATACATTCAAAAAAGGAGAAGCGATTCGACCTTAACGCAGTGGGGAAGATTACATGCTCCACCTTGATCACAGCTTAAATGGGGAGGAGAGCCTGGCCAGAGCAAACAGAGAGGGGATCTCCCGCTGTGACTCGCACAGCTCAGAGCTGAGACGACAGCCACTGTCAAACAAGGTCCTGCCTCCTGTATTGTATTCTGCAATGGACAGCACACTGGTCCAGTACCAGAAAATACCTTGTTTGACAGCAGGTGGGCTTTACCGTTTTTACTCACTGTAGTTCTCTGTTTGGGGCTACCTGTGTCCTAATCAGTTGACGCAGTGTTTGCTGTTTTGGCAGATTGGTAACCTTTTGGATTTATATATTTTTTGTTAATTTATTCCCGTTTTATCCCTTTTACAGTTTACCTTGTGGATCTGAGTGCATGGAACTTATATATTTTTGTTGGCAGTAAAATCCAAATGCTCAGCCACTTGCCAGGGATTTGGATTTTTAAAATACCTGTCTTCCATTCCTTAATGCTGAACCCCTCCTACCAGACACAGCGTGGAAATTTTAGTTTTGCTCACTTGCTACCTGCCCATAGATCATTACTTACTGGGGCAAAATTAAGTGTATGCCATATGGGGGTGGGGAGTTGCATTGTGGAGGGGAGAGGGGTGGAGGGAGGATGGTGGAGGAATGTGTTTAGCAAAATGCCCCTTTACCTGTGTAGACCTAAACCTTTGCATTGGCCCTGATTGTAGAAGAAGTGTAATACTTACCCACTATGCTTTAGATCTTCACTTTCTTAAAGGTTTCTAAAATATAGGTGAGACCTCCTGCGCTTCTGCCTACTACCTAAAAACTAAACTAAGTGCAGCTGCCAACATCCAATCATATACCCATAGATCTGTACAGCAAATGAAATAATGATGTAGCGCTTACATAAGATAAATAAATAATGCATAAACCATAAATATTGTGTATATAAGTGACACCACACAAACACACTCAGTGATTATCAAAAAGTGACAAATTTAGATAAAGGTGCAGCCTGTGGGCTGTATTCCTACATAAACGTATTGATCACACAGGGATCAAGAAATGGAGTGAAACAAAGTGATCAAGAAACTATATGAAGATGATGAAATAACTCCAGTGACCACGCTAATCTCCCAAACAATTGATCTAAATGAGATCACAAAACTAAAAAATGCAAAAATTAGTCCAATGACTATATCTGTGCTCAAAAGAAAAGGACTCTAAAAAAAAAAAAAAAAAAAGTCCAAGTGATGTTTTGTAATAAAACAATCCAAAAGAATGATTTATAATAAACGCATGTGTACACAATGCAAGTACCAAAAATAAATGCAAAACAAAGTGCAAAATAAACACATACACTAACGCATGCGTGATGGTGACAAATATTATTCCAACGTGAATATATAAATAAACTTCAGGGGCCCCGCATGTTCCCCAATTGCAAATAATAAAAAATATAAGTCGTCCAAAAAATGTTGTTTTTTCCAAAATACTTAATCTTCCAACAAACACCCGTGTTCAAGTGGATAACACGTTTCCAAGAGTGGCTGAATTACACGCTCACCTCAATGTTTCGACCTGCTAAGGGTCAAAACGCTTTTGGATCACTCGCTAGGATCCTCCATGCAAGAGACTCCTCTGGGATGATGGCCCCTCTCTCCACAGTAGTCTCCCCTCACGAACAGGTTAATGTGGCAATAAAACACTCTCCAGGTAGGATATGGCCAATTATCTCATCAAAACGCAATAAAAAAAAACTCCCATAGCATAATACTGTTTAATGATGGGAAAATGTTACCCCAAAACTTCAATATATGTACTCACATAGTATTATCCTTGTACAGAGCATTGATATGGCAAACCTCATGTTTCTGGGTGTAGCAAGATTTTGTCAAAGATGGCGCAGCGCAGTGACGTACTTCTGGTTTGAGACGCCATCTTGCTACACCTATGCACTGGCATGTTAAGTGTGGGTGCCTGGCTCTGACAACTTGCGGCTTCACAGCTGGGTGCCCACAACGCCTAGGCTGTCAAGCGGAAGTGGAAGCGGGTACCTGTCTAAAGCAGGTACCCGGTCCCCCTCCACTCGCCAAAGGTGCCAATTTCTCATGGGGAGCCGGGGACCAGTCCTTAAAGCGGAACTTACTCTTTTGGGTGAAGCTCCGCTTTAGCTGGTGAGAGAAAAATGTTTTATGGCTAAACGTCAGCTGTGGTTTTAAACCCCCCCCCCCCCCCCCATTTGCTAGGAAGGCTGTTTCCCAAAGGTCTACCATTGGACATGGAAAGGAAATTTCACTTGATGGGAGTCTTGGAGCTTCCACCTTTTTGGAGTTTCTCCATGGAACCAATCCTTTCCTTCCTGCAGATGGGTCTGGACCAGCATTTGAATCTCAACACTTTTTTTTTTTTTTTTTTGTGTTTTTTTGTTTTATTCCATAACTTTTATTAGGATCAAAAAGACAAATCAAAAATACAGCATAGAGGAGATAACAAAAGGATTGCAATGATCGAGTTAGAAAGACACAGTGTTTTAGATGATACAATTTGTCAGAAGTTCACAATCAATGAATAACAAGATGGGAGAATGGGGACTGCAGGGGATTACCTCCTGAATAAAATAGATAAAAGGCTATTCCTAGTCGCAGTTTTGGTTGAGGGGCTCTCGTGAGGGCAAGGATCTCGAACTGATCTAGGAGCAGTATACCCTACAATCGATAAAAGGTCAGTGAGAGATGGAGAGTGACACAGAACCAGGTAAATCTATATAGGAGGGGATTGCAGATCGGGATCTATAGTGGCCTTATATTAAGTCAAGGAGTATGTCTTGTTTACCAAAATGATATATGTGCCTATCAAGATCATCCGAAATAAAGTCAAGAGAGCGTGGGTGGAAAAGTGCAAATGATTGTGTTTGTGGGGAAGGAAGCGAAATAGGAGGATAGCAGAAAGAGGGAGAGGTGGGAAGAGTCGCAGGCAGGAGGTGACTAAGAGGGGGGTAGGGGCAGAAAGAAGGGGTAAGGAGGGGAAAAAAAAAGGGGGGAGGGGCAGGACGTAGGGACAAATCAAAGGGATCAAGGCTGTAATCCGGTCGTCAGGGGCCAGATAAGTGGGCAAGTTACGTTTCCTTTATCCAATATTAAAGAGAAGGGCACTCAGTTCGAATCTCAGCACTTTCAGGTTTTCCACCCAATCTATCTTGTTTTCAGAGATTGGTCTTTCATTCCTTGATTTGGATCTCTCCTGTGTAGTACCTCCTGTCCATTCCCAACCAATAAAAAGGACTAAAAAAGGGTTAACAAAGGGCCTAAACAGCCAATATAGGAGGGATTCCGTCAGAATCGCCCTATATTAATATTGGCTACCATATCGCTGACTCACCTGTAAACATAAATGAAATGGGTGGGTGTGGTCTCCGAAACTCATGCTCAAGACATAGGTACATAGGGTTCCCCAAAAAGGAGGTAACTTCATATGGGACCATGCAGCTTTATCAAAGGGCTTTATTTGAAAAAAGACAAATGTGCGTTGCACAAATATACACACAGAAGTTGAGCACACCACCATCGTAACTTCACCAAACTAAAAAGACAACATTGTCTTGTCACCTTAGCAGCTGCTCATACAACCTCCAACATACACACTATAAGGGAGGGGGCAAGAAGGCTAAAGATGCAACTAGATGATAGTCATTCAATAGTGTCCCATGTAATGGAGATAGGAGTCAGATTGGGGACCAGTTGTCCTATAACCATATATGAGTAATTTATAGGACGCCTGATAGTCCAGTTACATTTTGCAAATAAGGTTGATGGCAGTCCGGGTAGAACTGTCCCATTAGTTGACCAGTTTATTTTATTTATTTATTTTAGGTACTTGTATAGCGCCGTCAATTTACGCAGCGCTTTACATATATATTGTACATTCACATCAGTCCCTAACCCTCAAGGGGCGTATAATAAGGTCCCTAACTTGCATTCATACATACACATACTAGGGCCAGTTTAAACAGGATCCAATTAACCTACCAGCATGTCTTTGGAGTGTGGAAGGAAACCGGAGTACCCGGAGGAAACCCATGCAGGCACAGGGAGAACATGCAAACTCCAGGCAGGAGGTGCCATGGCTGGGATTCGAACCAACGACCCTTGTACTGCCAGGCGGAAGTGCTAACCATTCAGCCACTGTGCTGCCTCCAGTTAGGCCGTATAATGTGCCATCATCCGCTCCATTAACACAATTACCATGTTGCCAAATTCATGAATAGCAGGGTAAATACACAAGTGCTCCGTTTCTCACCATCCCTTAGAAATTCTCTGGGCTTAAATCTATCAAGCCACAATAGTTCCTTAATTGTACCGCTAGATGGAGTCAGAATCCATTTCTCATAGACTGTACAGCGTTGTCAGTAGTGGAGATCCCTATCCCTGAAGAAGCCCAAACTCATTGGGCGAAACATGTTGGACAGCAACTCCCTATGCACGCCTTGGGCATGATGTCACTGCTTTCTGGGGCCGTCCCATCCAACCTCCATTACACATCTGGGTATCTAGGACTCCTTGCCATACATACAGCATATAGGAATACTTGCCTTTACTATAGCAACTGTGTTTATTTTTTCTTTGTACTGCGATTAATTGCGTTTATGTACAGATAGCTGCGGTACATTGCGCTGTCAACTTTTCCTTAACTCATAAAACCGTATGTTATAAAAGCATTGCTAAACGCAGTGTGTGAATGGAGCCATATGGATGCATTTTCTGCATTTAGATGTGGTCATCAAGTTCCTCTAACCATAGCTAAAAGCTGAAATCTAACAGCCTGTCAGTGGCAGTAATCCTGTGTCTCTCAATAGACTCCAAAAAAAAAAAATTTTACAGCAAGTACAAAAATTCTGTCTTTTGACTGAACTAGTTCATTAAACTTTTTAATGTAAGCAGTAACAATCGTATATTTTATTTCAGCTGGTAATGGAGAAGGTTGAAATTAATAGCCCAGAGTCTTCTTCTAAAAGGTATTAGTAATGGTTTGTTTAAGGTTTAATTAGTATTTGGGTGCAGAATTGGTGTGTCTGGCATTCAGAAATTGAAGCATACCTAATCTCAAGAACAAGAATGTAATATATTGCAGATACACAGTCCTTAGATGTGTTTGCTGAATTTGTTTCACTTCTCTCAATTCTTTTCTTTTGTTTTCATCTCATGATGCTGCCAGTAATGCACCTCCTTAGGGAGACAATTGCTCGCTATACTGTATCTGAACAGCAGCATTGCCACCCTAGCATAGTAGTGTCTTTAAAGCGGTATTAAACCCAAATACAAAAATGTAGTACAATTGCAACTTGCCAAACATTCAATGTGGCATGCTGCATTAGTTTTCTTTTATTAGGCATTTTCCCCTGGTGATCTGGCCAGTAAAACATTTCCTGTATTAGTGTCCCCACTCAGGATCAAGGAGCACAGGGGACACCTTTGGACACCAACATTGCCAGTCTGGGAGGGGAGTGTTTAGATGTATTAGCAGATTTAGACACACTAGAAAGTGTGAGCTGGAGTTTGGCTTCAATTTGTTTAATCAATTACAGCAAACGGTATTTTGACTTTTACGATAAAGGTTTTACAAGAATAAATGCTGATCATTGTGGGCATCTCTGTTATTGTTAAATAGTTTGTCTCATCCCTGTAAACTGATACATCTGGAAGAGAGCTTGTTATTTTGAAAAAAACGACTTTCTGGCTGAAAGTAGAAGGAAAACGTAAAAAAGAAAACTATGGCTGCCATCACATCTAAGACATGGTAAAATGCAATATCATATTTGATTTGGGTTTATTACTACTTTAAGGCTACAGAACACCTCCCCAAATCTCTATCACTTGGGATGTAATCGTTCTGTAGTTTCCCAGAGACAACCGGGAAGAGTGCTAGCTTCTTTGCTCCCTTTTGGTCTCTAGTATACCAGCAAAAGCAGTTGGTTAAGTCTTTTCAATAAGTGGAACAGTACCTGTTGATCCTGTTATTAATCCTATGAGCTTAAAATTGTCTGTGCAACAGACCCAGAGAGCACAGAACGTTTTAGCCCATTGGATTAATGGCAGGAACAAGAGATATTCCACTTATTAGGAGTTGACCAAATTCTTTCAATTGTATTATAGAGACCAAAGGGAGCAAAAAAGTTATTTTTTGGGGGTTTACATACAGTTTAAGCCAGGATGTGATGGGAAGGTACCAATGTGAGTGAACAACCTCAATATATGAACAGTCTAATTATGGTTGTGCAGTTCTGCCCTCACATACCTCACATAGTACACATTGTACAATGCTGTAAATGAACACCGTTTGGGATTATCAATTGAGTTGACAACGTTTTGCTGAAACAGCGTTCTTGTTTAACTACATCTTGTACAATGACTGGTTTATTGGTATTTGCTGAAATCCTGTACACAGCTCAGCCTTTACCAGTGATGTGCCCAGTTTCAGCTTTGGGCAAGGACACAGGCCATCTAGTGGATAAACAAAAACACTTCTAACAATTTTGGCAGTGGTTATTGAAACACACAAATTGTCCTGTTTAAAGAGTAACTCCACTTCTGTTGAGGAAAAAAAGGAGTCCCCTCTAGGTAATCAATGTACATTGCAAGGCTTTTAACAAACTTTGTCCTACCTGTTTCTGCTGTGAAGAAAAAGCTGTTTTCTTCAGATTGAATCTGAATAGGACTGACTTTTACATTATCAATCAGCTGATGCACTTGCAGTGTTCTGATGACGAAAATGTAGGTACTGCGTCCCTTTTAGAAGCAATGAACCCTTTTGGAGTACTTTACAACAAAAAATTCATTTTTGGCTGAGGATGCCTAAAATCTGGCTTGTAACTTTGTGTGGAGTTTTGGGAAAATATTGAGCCTATCACATAAGCAGGAAATTACATTTCTGGGGGTGTTCTTACACCAATGGTGTGCACAAGGCCTTCAGGTTGCCATATGGCATTGAATTTTTGAAGAAAATTACAGTGGCTACAGATTTGGAATTGATGATTTCCTTTTTTTTTTTTTTTTCTTTTGGTTAGGACACCTGTCCGTACACCTTCAAGGCCAACAGCAAGAGTATCTCTCAGTGACCCAAAAAAGGTTTGCTTTAATGTACTTGTGACACCTACTGTTTTTAGCTTGGGACTTTTTCAGAATTTACCAGTTTGTATGTTTTTGGAAAATTTAAAGACAAGCATTGTCCAAATTGAAAGAAAATCAATCTGGTCTTGTTCAAATCTATTGAGGTATTTATTTCATGTTCTTGTTTCATTTCTCTGCTTATCGCAGTGGTCTTTCACAGGGACGGTTTTAAGAAACTGTGAATTGAAATGCTTACGAAGTTGCACAGCCCTGTCTTGTGTGAGGAAACCTATGATTCAAATTGAAGGATCATAGGATATTCCTCCAGAAATAATTAAGAGGAAAAAAACACGCTTGGGCTCAACTCCAGTCTGTACTATTGTTTTTTTGTTTTTTTTTGTACAGAAGCTGCTGACATCCATTAGGTTTGCTATACACTCCCCCCTCCCACCCAGCTGGCATTGCTACCCAGCCACCTCCACTCCAGTATGACAGATATTCTTTCCTGGTCGCTTCCCAACCCCCCATGTGGCCCCCAGCTGACATCACTTCACGACCCTTTCTCAACTTAGAGTGATATTAAAGGCACATTTTTTTTTAATAAAAAAAAGGTTATACTTGTCTACTTATTGCAACTATATTCCACAGCAAGGTCACTTTTATCCTCTTCTGGCAGTCTGCAGTGGTGCTGTCCACTCATCCCTGCTTCTGGTGCCTCCTGTAGCAAGCTGGCTGCTAAGGAGAGACCTGCGCGTGCTCATTTCCCTTGGGTACTGAACCAAGTTGTGTGCATCTATAGGCCCACACAGCTCCAATAAGCCACACCTCCACTCCACCTCTCTGAAGTTTGACAGACCACAGCAGGAGCTCTTCTGCCTTCCATTTTCCTTGTGAAAGCAGAAAGTGAGGGGAGCAGGGCTGGAGCCGGAGACTGTGATTAAGCAGTGATAAGGAGCAAGGTAAGTGTTTAGAGATAGGGGTGGATAGGACAGGTAGTGGCATGTTTTTTTAGAATAAATGCAGAGAATGCATTTAGACATTAGTACCATGTGCCAAGTGTATGGATAAAACACAGAAAACAAATGCCTCAGATAGTTTAGTAAAATATAGCTAATTTTATTTAAAAAAGGATTAAAAATCCTTACATGGTATTATGCATACCAAATAGGAATCCTGCTTCATACAATCCTTAGTACCAGCCAGTAAATAAGATGGCATCTACTGTATGTGTCCTAAGCTCTGCCTTATATGTTTCGTCAAACATCACATCATCAGGGGGCTATATTGTCTCTATCTAATATTTTATATCTAATATTTAATATTTAATATCTTGCTTGAAATCTTTTAAATACACATATTAATTAAACTAGTCTATTGCACTTGGTGTACTGAGAGAATGCACTCAACTCTGGATACAGCAAAAATCTAAATAATACACAAACAAGTGCGCAATCTATTTGAAAATTATCAACGATCATAAACCATCTGTAACACCCTCTAGTGGCGCTAGAGAATTAGGTAAATTTAATGGCTCACTCAGTAGTTAGAGTGAGCATGTCTTGAGCGGACCAGACCAGGTTAGGCTGGATGACTCAACAGGCTGGGTCTCTGACGCCACCACCTGTTTCTGGAGGTCCCATGGAAACTTTCAGAAGCCAGTGGGCGGAGAGGTGGAGACCTAGATCTGCATATTCATGGGAGTCTGACCAATTGCAGGCTGGAGGCCCTGGTATTGTGGCAGACTGCCCCTGGATATAAGGAGCCATTTCAGCAAGGGTCTGGGACTTGGATGGAAGGATTTCTAAAGCTGCTGCTGTGTACCCTGGGAGGGAACCCCAGCAATGGAGGGGTTCTGCCTCCAGGCTGGAGGCTGCAGGAAAGGAAGCTGACAGAGGGAGCTCCACTACCTTACAGTCCACCAGGGAAGGACAGAAACTGGCTCAGTGAGAGGCCTGGATGCAGCTTACCCAGAGCTACAGGATACAATGACAGTGTGAGTACCTCCTACACCCCTACAGCATATGGGAGAGAGGGCTGCTGGGTGCAATACTTAAACCAGTTCTCCCTGGGACATGGCTGCATGCTTGCCTTTGGAATCTCTTGCTCCAGGGTACTCTTCAAAGGACAGCCAGGTATATAGGCATTTCTTAGCTGTGGTCTGAAGAGAGATCAATTAGAGTGGACCAGGTGCTCCTAACAGAGACTGTACTAGTGACTGTGCCACTCTGGCTGGAGTAGAAAGTTCTGCATCTACCCATAATTGGGACGTTTGTCTCCAGAGTAATTACTGCAACTAAAGTTAACCCCTTCCTGCCAGCGGCTCCCGGCCCTTTAAGAGTTTCAGAAGCCGGGAGGCCGGACGAGCGGAGCAGGGTTTAGGGATCATGTGACCGCCGTGACGCGTCATCACGGTGGTCACATGATTGGGAAAGGTCTCGATCGAAAGAGCAGACCAGGACCTTTCCGTGAGTACCGGACATGTGTGCTGGGAGCGTGCAGGGCACGTGCTCTCAGCACATATGTTTTTTTCTTACCTGAACGCAAATGTGCGGCCGCTCGGCGTCTAGGCCCATCTAGACACTGCTCAAAAAAATTAACAGAACACTTTGAAAACACATCAGATCTCAATGGGTAAAAATATGCTGGATATCTATACTGACATGGACTGGGTAATGTGTTAGGAACGTAAGGATGCCCCATCGGTTGATGGAAATGAAAATTATCAATTGATCTCTGCAGCTCCTCCAGAGTGGACCTCTTGGCTGTTTCTCTAATTAATGTTCTCCTTGCCCGGCCTGTCAGTTTAGGTGGATGGCGATGTCTTGGTAGGTTTGCAATTGTACCATGCTCTTTCCATTTTCAGATAATGGATTGAACAGTGCTCCGTGAGATGTTCAAAGCTTGGGATATTTTTTTTTAGAACCTAACCCTGCTTTAGACTTCACAACTTTTATACCTGACCTGTCTGGTGTGTTCCTTGGCCTTTATGATGTTGTTTGTTCATTAATGTTCTCTAACAAACCTCTGAGGGCTTCACAGAACAGCTGTATTTATACTGAGAATAAATTACACACAGATGGACTATGTATACTAATTAGGTGACTTCTAAAGGCAATTGGTTCCAGTAGATTTTGGTTAAGGGTATCAGAGTAAAGGGGGCTGAATACAAATGCACACCACACTTTTCAGATATTTATTTGTAAAAAAATATTTAAAACCATATAATTTTCCTTTCACTTCACAATTATGTGCCACTTTGTGTTGGTCTATCACATAAAATCCTAATAAAATACATTTACATTTTTGGTTGTAACATGACAAAATGTGGAAAATTTCAAGGGGTATGAATACATTTTCAAGGCACTGTATGTATGTTCTTTTGAGCATTTTTTTTAATTGGTGAAATTGATTCTATAAATTTTAAACTGAATTGATGTGTTTACTTTAAGGTAGAACTGTGGTTAAGCTACGGAATAATTAATAAGCAGTAAATAAAATTTCCACTCAAGCCCACACTGGCCTCTGTAGCTGTAATCACTGTAGATTATTTCAATCTCAAAATTTTCAGAAGTAGTTTATTCGCTTCATTTTCCTTCTATTGCTCATCTCCCCCTCCCAGCATTGACTCAGCAGCCTTCTGGGTGTAAAAGTAAAACAAGTGCATGGGGATATAGTGGGAGAGAAGAGTGCCAGAACAAACTTGAAAAGCCTCTGTTGCTTAATTTGAGAATGATTTAATCTACAGTGCATGTGACTACAGATGTTAGGGCTTATTTTAAATCTTATTAACTGCTTGTTAAGAACATGTGTAAATATTTTTGTTCCCACTGCCTGGCCACAGTTCTATTTAAGTCTCCTATACCAAATGCATGGGTGTGGTGGGCTCAAAACATTTTTGCATGCAAGATCATGTCCCTGAGAGCCCAAAAGCCTAAGGAGCTGTAATATGCCAATAGTGATTTCAGTTCATTAAGCTGTGCTTGGCTCTACAATAAGGCTGTCCATCATCAAAAGCATGGCATGGTAGTGACTATTTGTTTAGGTCCTTGATACATGATTGCTTTCTGTTTGACATTTAGGCCTCATTCACTTGCATAGACCCCTGCCTCCATGCATAGGGTCATGTTAATGCACCCAGGCTATCAAAATCCATGACAACCTTAGAGACACAGCTGTTGTATGGACCTTCCTGCATTTGCCAGTGTTTAGGTCTGTACACAGACACACCGCTCTGGACACAGATAATCTGCACTCATGCTTGTACAGATGGCTGCTAACAGGCTGGCTGAACAGAACACCTATCATTCCCTAGACGCCCCTGCATGGACGAATGGGTCTATGCGCCCGTTTGAATGAAGCTTTAAATCAAACAAAAGGTCACTTTAAAGACCAAGTTCAACCGTGATATCCTTGCAAATGGCACAGTTTACGATTCGATTAGCAAGATCTTTTTGCAATCTTTTAACTACAGACTATGGGGAACAAAAATATGGTTTCTTCTGGAAGCGCGGCTGAAAGTGAAAAGAGCTGGATTGTGGAACATAAGAAATCTGCAGATTATAGCCGTAAGAAGACAAAACCAAAGAGTAAACTGAAAGGTATTGTGTTCTTTAAAAAGTGAGAATATACTGCAAACCACAACTTGTTCATTTGAAAATGTATTGCATACAAATGTTGTCATACCTGCCAAATGATTTGCAGCTCTGTTCAACCAGTCTTGTAATCCTGGCACCCCTGCCAGACATTATAACCAGGCAAGGGATTTTACTTTCCTTGACAGCAGTAAAGCAATACAGCTTTAAAGAATACATACTCTTGTAATGTATGTATGTGTATATACACTATATTGCCAAAAGTATTGGGACACCTGCCTTTGCATGCACATGAACTTTAATGGCATCCCAGTCTTAGTCTGTAGGGTCGAATATTGAGTTGGCTCACCCTTTGCAGTTATGACAGCTTCAACTCTTCTGGGAAGGCTGTCCATAAGGTTTAGGAGTGTGTCTGTCTAAGAATGACCATTCTTCCAGAAGCGCATTGATGAGGTCAGGCACTGATGTTGGACCAGAAGGCCTGACTCGCAGTCTCCGCTCTAATTTATCCCAAAAGTGTTCTTTCCGGTTGAGGACCTTGATTTGTGCACTGGTGAGCAGTCATGTTGGAACAGAAAGGGGCCATCCCCAAACTGTTAACACAAAGTTGGGTGCATGAAATTATCCAACATGTCTTGGTATGCTGACGCCTTAAGAGTTCCCTTCATTGGAACTAAGGAGCCAAGCCCAACCCCTGAAAAACCACTCCACACCATAATCCCCTCTCCACCAAACTTTACGCTTGGCACAATGCAGTCAGGCAAGTACTTTTCTCCTGGCAACCGCCAAACCAGATACGTCCATTGGATTTCCAGACAGAGAAGCGTGATTCGCCACGCCAGTGAACACCTCTCCACTGCTGTAGAGTCCAGTGACAGTGTGCTTTACACCACTGCAGCCAATGCTTTGCATTGCACCTGCTGATGTAATGCTTGGATGCAGCTGCTCGGCTTTGGAAACCCATTGCATGAAGCTCTCTACGCACTGTTGTGCTAATATGAAGGCCACATAAAGTTTGGAGGTCTAGCTATGGACTCTGTAGACAGTTGCCAACTTCTGCACACTGTACGCTTCAGCATGTGCTGCCCCTCTCTGCCATTTTACGTGGCCTAATCTAAACCATTCCATTGTAGCTCTGGCTGTATGTTTAGGGTTGTTGTCTTGCTGGAAGGTGAACCTCCACCCCAGTATAAAGTCTTTTGCAGACTCTAACAGGTTTTCTTCTAAGATTGCCCTGTATTTGGCTCCATCCATCTTCCCATCAACTTCCCTCTCCCTGCTGAAGAGAAGCATCCCTACAACTTAATGCTGCCACCACCATTTTTCACAGTGGGGATGATGTGTTCAGAGTGATCTGCAGTTTCAGTTTTCTGCCACACATAGCATTTTGCTTTTAGGCCAAAAAGTAAAATTTTGGTCTCATCTGACCAGTGCACCTTCTTCCACATGTTTGCTGTGTCCCCCACTTTGCTTCCTGCAAACTGCAAATGGGAGGACTTATGGCTTTCTTTCAACAATTGCTTTCTTCTTGCCACTGTTCCATAAAGGCCAGATTTGTGGAGTGCACGATTAATAGTTGTCCTGTGGACAGATTCTCCCACCTGAGCTGTAGATCTCTGCAGCTCATCCAGAGTTACCATGGGCCTCTTGGTTGTTTCTCTGATTAATGCTCTCCTTGCCCGGCCTGTCAGTTTAGGTGGATGGCAATGTCTTTGGTAGGTTTGCAATTGTGCCATGCTCTTTCCATTTTCAGATGATGGATTGAACAGTGCTCTGTGGGATGTTCAAAGCTTGAGATATTTTTTTAGAACCTAACCCTGCTTTAAACTTCACAACTTTATCACTGACCTGTCTGGTGTGTTCTTTGGACTTTATGATGCTGTTTGTTCACTAATGTTCTCGAACAACCTTTTGAGGGCTTCACAGAACAGCTGTATTTCTACGAAGATGAAATTACACACAGGTGTAGACTCTATTTACTAATTAGGTGACTTCTGAAGGCAATTGGTTCCACTAGATTTTAGGTAGGGGTATCAGAGTAAAGGGGGCTGAATACAAATGCACGCCACACTTTTCAGATATTTGTAAAAAAAAATTGAAATCCATTTATCATTTTCCTTCCACTACATACTTTTTGTGTTGGTCTATCACATAAAATCCAAATAAAATACATTTGTATTTTTGGTTGTAACATGACAAAATGTGGAAAATTTTCAAGGGGTGTTAATACTTTTTTCAAGGCACTGTGTGTTTTATATAAAATATTTGCAATAATGTTAATATCTAGTCATTAGTCACTGGAAATATTTAATTTATTACAGTGCTTCCATTATCTTCTGAAAGTAGCAATGAAGCCACGCAAAAAAAAAAGGTATGTATTTCTCTCATTATTTTCTTCTTGTTATCTGGGCAGTGATAGTGGGGTCCATGGTTGTCAGCTGTAGCACATAAAATCACTGCATGCTTTGGTGTTCGGTGGGTGGGGGTGGTGCTGCATATTCAAACATACACTATGAGCAAAGGGGAACATGGTTACCTTCCCGTTATATAATATTATTATAACATTATAATAGTAAGCTGGGTTCCGTTCCTATGAACTGAGCTCCCCAGCCAGTTGGCAAGTTTTGGTGTGGCCAACAGAGTATGCGGTCTGTATATTAGTGTAAGTAGAGCTGCAACAGTATACAACTTAGTGGCTTTTATAAACCCCATTCTAGATTTGGTAGCATAGAAAACCTCACAAGTTTTGCCTGATTACAAATTATGCCAGGTACTGTATAAAGAAAGCATGAAAATTACTGATAATTTTGACTTGTGCAGTCATTTTAGTTGCCTTTTTGGGTTATTGGCTAACAAAGTAGTGAAGCAAGGAAATGATGACAGCCCCATAGTTAGCATCTCTTGTTTGAATCTTGAAAATGTTCTCTTTTCTGTTTTGGCTGCTTAATAATTTTAGAAACCTAGACAATTCACTTATTGATGATTGGTAGGCACAGCATTCTTGTGGGGAATGTAGCCAGTCTGCAAGAGGTGTGTCAGCATTGAGTCCAGCCCCAACACCCCCCCCCCTTTTTTATTATTATTATTTTTTTTAAATAAAGAATAGCAAAAGCTTAGAACCTCTGTTAAAATTTCATTGCTATACTGTTATCTCTTTTCAGGGAGATGTATCAAACTTTTTTTTTTGCCTAAAAACATTCAAAATAATTTTGTTGTGTACTAGTGACTTGGATTTGTCTGCTTCTTTTTCCAGAACAGATCTTCCTCATTTACAGTTGTAAAACAGATGAAGGGAAGAGCAAAGAGTCTCTCATTCTCTGATGTAAACCTGTCGGGGGTTTCAGGCCTCCTAACTCCTGGAAATACCACACGGCAATCAAGTGAGTGTTTTTTGAATGGGCTATGATTGCTTTTTATTTAAACCCTTCTATTTAAATTGTTGAACAAGTTTTATTCAGTTTGTCCATGGTAAAAAAAAAAAAAATGAATCCGATGAAACTGGTAAATGTATCAAGCATTTTTCATGATTGAAGCCAAAAATTTAAAGTGGATCTTTATCCTCACACAGAATGCCTCCTCTCCACCTTCCTCCACTCTTTTTCATGCTGAGCACCCTTTTTTTTCATGTACTTATGCACATTTGCAATATGCACGTCATATATCCCAGGAGGCACAGTCCTTCATTAAGAAGGCATAGTCCTTCATTAAGAAAAGAGGCTGACCTAGTGCTGTGACCTAGAGCTGGCGGGCTTCCCGACATTGCTTAAGAAGATGGCGATGCAAAACCGAGCAGGGGCAGAAATCTAAGAGGATTCTGCAGGACACCACTAGATCCGCTGAGCGGGTTAATCTCTTAAATTGTTAGAGCTCGCCATAAAGTTTGCACTGGACTGAAAAAAATATATGGTAGTGAGTCTGGAGATCTGCTTTAATGAGATTGTTTGTTTGCTTGCAGCTACTTTTTGTAAGTGATCAATTACTATTCTCATAGTTGAATATATAATCCATTAGGATAACATAAAAACAGTTAGGTTTTATTGCCACCTAAAGGAGGCTTGGACACTGGCAAGCAAAAAATTGTAGGTCAGCCCAGGAAACCCCTCCTCCCTACCAGCATGCCTCATTTTTTTTGTTAGTATCCTAAGTGGCCGTACTTTCTTTTTGCAGCTTTTTTTCCCAATTAAGACTCTCTATTGGTGGTTTTTCTCCTTGGTTGCAGTTATCCAGTGTAGCAATTCTCAGCCTGGCTTTGGAGTGCAATTTCTGCTCCCTGCTGCACTGGATGTTAGTGGGATAGCCTGGAGTGACCTTCAGGCACTGGGTACTGTCTAGAGCACTTTCCAGACTCCAGTCTGGTAAATGTTAGATGTGGAGCACTTTCCGGGTCCAGAACTGCTGACCGTACCTCACCACTTGAACTGTCTCTGTAGACCGACAGGCCAGTTGGGCTGAGCACTAGGCGCCTTTTAAATTTCCTGTATGCTGATTACATAATCTGTTGGGTGAAGTGTCGCTATTCGCATTCTTCCCATACAGTGTTGAGGAAGCATCTCCCTGCTTCTGTTCCTGCTTTCTTAATCGCTGCATACGGAGTGCGGGCTCGCGAGCGCGCTGCATACGGAGTGCGAGGCTCGCTGGCGCGCTGCATACGGAGTGCGAGGCTCACGAGCGTGCTGCATACGGAGTGCAGGATTCAGCAGTGTGCTGTACACAGAATACAGAGTGCAGGAGTGTGCAGAGTTCAGGAGTGTTCTAGGTGTGAGTACGCTGCGCACAGAGTGCAGGGTTCAGGGGTGCGCTGCGCAGGGATCAAGGGTGCGCTGTGCACAGAGTGCAGGGCTCAGGATGGCATGGGACTGGTCTACTTTAAACTAAAATGACATCCCCCTTTCCCTCCTAATCCCCCTCCTCCCCAGCACAGAATTCTCCTCTCACCCCAAATCCCTACCTTGCATACCTGAGAGAAGAGCAAGATGCAGCTTGCCTCAACAGGAGCGTGGATAGTGCAGGTTTGACACAAGTTTCAGGAAGTACTGCCACCTCACTATGGTGCTGTGTCCATCTCCTGCTCCTTCACATCCTCCATCCCTTCCTCATGTGTTGGGAGAAGAGTGGTCAATTTTGGACACAGAAGCTGCACTTCTGTGTTTACAAATAACAGTAGTGTGTGGCAAGCACAGGGCAGTGGCGGAGGTGGCAGAATGTAGTTCTACCAAGTTCTGGGTGAAAAAAGCCCTGGGTGTAATGTGAGACATGGTTCTAAAAGTAAATTAGGCTGTTAGCACATCACTTATTGTATTTTTTAATCCCACATAGTGTGAGTACCTGATTTCCACCAGGTATCCGCTTCTTTCAGTCCCTGTACAGCAGGACTTGCATATGAGAGGAAAAAGCAGTAGAAGAAACCACGTGACAGATTACCTCATAACTGTGCCGCTTCTCATTTCTCTGTCCAGTCAGACTAGGGTGGGTCCAATATGACCTAGATTCAGAAAGTAGGTTGAATGATGCTGGTCATCTCAATTAGGCCATCTAATGACAGAAAAAATGCTGAATTGAAGGTAAATATTACAGAAAAAGCTGGTTGTGTAATTTCAAATTATAGTGTTTGTCTGGGGTACTGCTTCAAATTACTTAGTGTTATTTTCTGAAATTGCCCTGTAATGTAACCTTTATAGAGTAATTTGCCTTCTGAAATGTTTCACCCAAAGAGTTAATTCTGTGAAATCAAGAATCCAAGCTAGTTTAGTAGACGTCCAGGCTTGTCTGACAAATATAGATCACCGCATAGTCAGCAGATTTGTTACTGCGGTCATAGAACATCAGAGTCCATTTTATACATGAAGTGCTGACCACCAGTGTGCCCTTGATTCAAAATCAAGGTTATAGGTAAAGAGCAAAGTAAATTCACTAAAAGTGCAAGTTCATGACGCAAGTCACGCAAATTGTGTGCGCAGTGTTATTAAAAGCTCCAAGTATAGAGTCTAGAAATGTAACTGTATAAAAATACTAAATAAACATATACAGTGAAGGAAATAAGTATTTGATCCCCTGCTGATTTTGAATGTTTGCGCACTCACAAAGAAATGATCAGTCTAAAAATCAAATGGTAGGTGTATTGTAACTCTGAGAGACAGGAGAGCAACAAAAAATTCAAAAGAAATGCATGTCTAACAAATTATGCACTGATTTGCATGTTCATGAGGGAAATTTGATATTTGATCCCCTATCATTCAGCAGGATTTCTGGCTACCAGGTGTCTTTCGTACAGGTAACAAGCTGAGATTAGAAGCAGTCTCTTAAAGGGAGTGCTGCTAATCTCATTGTTACCTGTATAAAACACACCTGTCCACATGAGCAATCAATCAGATTCCAAACTCTCCACCATGGCAAAGACCAAAGAGCTGTCCAAGGATGTCAGGGACAACATTGTAGACCTACACAAGGCTGGACTGGGCTACCAAACTATCGCCAAGCAGCTTGGTAAGAAGGTGACAACAGTTGGTGCAATCATTTGCAAATGGAAGAAACACAAAACAACTGTCAGTCTCCCTAGGTGTGGTGCACCATGCAAGATCTCACCTCATGGAGTGTCAATGATCATGAGAACAGTGAGGAATCATCCCAGAACTACACGGGTGGATCTTGTCAATGATCTCCAGGCAGCTGGAGTGGGCCAAAATCCCTCCTAAGATGTGTGCAAACCTGGTGGCCAACTACAGGAAACATCTGACCTCAGTACTTGGTGGCAAATCCCTTGTTGGCAATCACAAAGTCATGTTTTGTGAAGGGGATCAAATACTTATTTCCCTCATAAACATGCAAAGCAGTGCATAATTTGTTAGACATGCATTTCTTTTGAATTTGTTGTTACTATTTTGTCTCAGCGTTACAATACACCTACCATTCGATGTTTAGACTGATCATTTCTTTGTTAGTGGCAAACATTCAAAATCAGCAGAGGATCAAATACTTATTTCCTTCACTGTATTTATAAATGTAGCTAGGAACTCTGAACTTCACAGAACCATTTGCATGTCTTTCCCATCACTGCTGGAACATTTAGGATAATGCACTGTTCTGATTTAGTAACACTCTACACATGTCTATAGCTACCTTTAGCTTGCAATAATTGGAAATATAGAAAAAAAGACCACATGGAAATGTGTGGTAAAAATCTTTGCATATCAGATTTATGTGAAAATGAGAATGATCACATGTAAATAAAATTCTCAATATTTTACATTAAAGATAAATTGCATTAAATTTACTAGTTCTTTGACCTCCGGAGGGTTTTACCCCCTTAATGACCAGGGCATTTTTTTGCTATTCATCACTGCACTGCTTTAACTGGCAATTGCTTGGTCATGCAACACTGTACCCAAATTTAAATTTATATAATGTTTTTCAAACAGAGCTTTTTTGCTGGTATTTAATCACCACTGGGTTTTTTATTTATTTTTTTTTTCCCTTTTTATATAAATGAAAAAATACCTAAAATTTTGAAAAAAAAACATGTTTTTCTTCGTTTCTGTTATAAGATTTTGCAAATAAATAATACATCTAAATGTAGGCAAAATTTAGTCTTCTACATTTCTGTGGTAAACCCAAATCCATGTATATTATTTAGTCTGTGTGAAAGTTAGAGTCTACAAACTATGGTATATATATTTGAACAGAGGTTGGCACAGGGGTGGCCCTCCAGCTGTTGGTGAACTACAGATCCCATCATGCCTCTGCCTTTGGGAGTCATGCTTGTAACTGTCAGTTTTGCAATGCCTCATGGGACTTGTAGTTCTACAACAGCTGGAGGCTGCCCCCCCCCCCTATATTTGAATATTGATCATTCCTGATGTACTGACTGCCTATTTCATTTCTTGAGGCCCTAAACTGCCAGGACAGTACATATACCACCCAAACAACCAGTTTTTTTGGAAAGTAGACAGTCCAACGTATTTAGTAAGAGGCATGGTGAGTTCTAATTTGTCACAATTTTTTGGAAAATGAAATTAAAATTTTTTTCACTTTTTTTTTTTCATACTGTCACCAGTGCATTACAGTATTGGTATGGCCGTGATCAGGCATACTGACTGGCGACAGTAAAAAACAAAATGTATTTAAACATACTTTTACATACTTTCATCAGAGTAGCTCAGTGTAACCATAGTGATAGTAAGCTACTCCTGGGTGGATAACATGCTGTTATTGGTTACAACCAATCACATGGTACAGTGTGCTGTGCTTGGCCCAGGTACCTGCCATGTGATAGCTGTGGGCCAATCACAGCATCATTTTAGGAAGTACAGCTGTTATGAATGAAATCATTCATAACCGCTTTGATGCTGTGCATAGCAATCACATGATCCCCCAGCCCCTCAATTTGGATGGGTACAAGGAACTGTAATTTGACTGTGTCACAACAGTTCTGGGAGTGGCACACCAGGCAACACATATGTACATTGCTGAGCCTTGTCTTGCCATCTGGCCACAGTAAAGTTACTGTGGGAGGGTGGCAAGTGGTGAAAGAAGTTGTAAACTGCTGAAATGCAACTTTAATTATTTGCTTCTATAGGGTATACTTGCTTCTGTCCAAAACAGGTTTGATTTCTGCCAACACTATACAGTCCTGGGAGATGCGCTCCCCCCCACCCCCCAAAGCACAGAGAAGGTGACTGTATATTTCCCTATGGGACTGTGTGGATGAGAGCGTGTCCATTTTCAGGTTTCAGATTACACTCGGCTCCCTATGCTGTGCAGTGTGTGACATCAGATCCTTGCTACCTGCCTGATGGATTTGAAAAATGCTGTCTAAATTATGTACTTTGGACGACTGCAGAGGAGAGAGGTCTGCAGATAATCAAAATCAACACATAATAGAAGGATTCTATTTCATCCCTGTGTATCGCTTAAGGCTAGTCACTTTAGTGGGTTTACAACCACTTTAATCTTTAAAATACTAGTTCTTTAATCTCAAGAATATCCCGTACCTGTGAGTTTTATATTTTTTATTTTTCATCTCAGGTGCACTTACTATTTCGGATGTGGATGACCAGGACATCATGGATCCACTGCAGGAAATGTCATCACCAGAATTTGTACCGCTGGCAAAGAATTCTGTAAAAGTATTTAATCTCAATCTAGCTAAATGGGGCTGTATCAGGTTGTTAGAAATGGGAATATTCAGTATTCAAAACAGTATGCATTAGTACTGTAAACATTTCAGTTTCCCCCTACTTTTAAAATTTAGCAGAATCGCTAAAGTACAATGCCTTGAGGTTGAAAATGGCTTTTACTTTATTCAGTATTTTGAGATTAAACCAACCCTGCCTTAAAAAATGATTCCACAAATGAAAATATAATAGAATTATGCATAAATAATTAAATTATTACCATTAAATTAATTCAAATTATGATACAAATAACTAATAAAAGTGTATTAATACCAAAAAATATTGAAATAGATAATTTCAACTAATCAATCTCCTCCAAATAAATATCAAAATAATTCCACATGAAATACTCCTCTAAATAAATACTCCTTTCCTTGTATTCATAATGAAATTGAGGGTATTAGTAAGTACATCATGTCACTAATAGATGATTTATGAGCACTTGGTAAAATATTTGTTTTAGAGGAGTATTTCATGTGGAATTATTTTGATATTTATTTGGAGGAGATTGATTAGTTGAAATTATCTATTTAAATATTTTTTGTTATTTATACACTTTTATTAGTTATTTGCAGGGCTTTTTTTCTCAGAGGAAAGGTGGTGGAACTCCCCCACCCAAACCTGGCCACGCCCCCATCAAACCCTAGGACCACCCCTTTAGAGAACAGGAATGCAAGTAAAATTTGGGAGGGGCTATAAAAGTAAATGTATGGAATTACATAAAAAGCAATGCAGTACAATGTGTAAAAAAATTGGAATACTTACCAAAATTAAGCTCAGAGACATTTCCTTTTTGAAAGGTGTTTATTTATAAGTTTTGCAGTTACATATATTAATCACAGTTTAGTAAAGTGAATACATGAAAAGAAAGGGGGGGGGAATAACAGGGGACTAATGACACATTCAAGTTTAAATGTACCATCACCTCCAAAAGGCTCAGAGACATTTCCAGATGATTTCAGCGTTCTTGTCATGTGCTTTTTCTCTGCTTCTCTCCTTGCTTCTGACATCAGTAGCAGCATGACGACCATGAAGTAGCCATGAATCTACATATTTAGAGGGATCAAAGCAACGTAGAGGAGGACCATTAACTCTGATAAACAGTAGTCCTGAAATGGTTGTTGTCAGAAGGGAAGCTCTGTTGGGAGTAACTATTAAATTCATTTGTGAGAATCCTCTTTCACACTCACTGGATGAAATTGGGATACTTTCAATAGCATTTATAAGAGGGCGCAGGTCATCAGGCAAGGTTTTCTCAATCAAATACTCTCTGAAACCATGTATCATTTTCCTTTCATTCAACTGGAATCTAATGGACAAATTTCTAATTTCATCCTCTCCAAATGTAAGCTTTTTCTCAACATTGTCAGGCCAATGTTTGGAGTCAAGCACCCTGGTGCAGTTGGCAAAAACAGAATCATTTTCAGTGAGCAGTCTACTCTCTATTGAAGATTTTAATTTTTCATAAAACACATCAGGACTTATGGGAGGGTCATTCTTAGCTTCTTTTCTGTAAAGGGAGATTCCCTGGAAACAGAGCTTTTCAGAGGCAGCAGCTGCTTCTTTATAATAAGAACCTGGCTCTGTTCTTCTACTTTCAAAGAGTTGTACAACAGTTTGTATTTTTTTATTTGCCCTGTATAGATTTATTCTTCGCTCTTGCAACACCAAGCTTAATTCAGACAACTCTTGAAGAGCATCGCACATGAGTCCCAAATCCAATAAAAAGTTTGTGCTGGTAATTTTTCTCAATAGGCCTTCATACATACAGCGTTCAGTCTTGTCCCGGGTGGTATCTTGCTTTGCTTCTTCAAAATGATGAACCAACACTCTGTAGCTTTGCCACACTGCTAACACAGAACGAAAAGTAGATGCCACCCATCTCGTACTGAGAACTCGTCCTATTTTTAAAAGCTGCGCCTCTAGGGAGCTAGCACAGGCTTGCAGTTCTCTGCTGTTTTTGGGAGATGCATGATATAGTACATACAACTTATCCATAAAGGCCTTAAACCTATTAATTCCTGATGTTTGTTTGACCGTATCTCCAACTGACAATTCTAATCTGTGATTAGCACAGTGCCACAGAATAATTGAAGGAAATTGTTCCTTCAACAATGTCCCAACACCGCTCTTATTGCCTAACATCACGGCTGCACCATCACATGTAACACTGATCAAATGTTGTCTTAAGTAGTCGTCCATTATCCCATAAGAATGCAGACAGTTAAGGAGAGAAGTGAAAATTCCTTTTGCGTTCACGCTTTCCAGTTGAACCAAATCAAGAAAGAAATTTACATGGGAATCCATTGCACTGTTTGCAAGAAGAAATCGAACATATACAATCAGTGTAGATTTTTGACTTAAAGTGGTTGACTCATCAATAATAAGGGCAATTTTAGTTTTTGATCTTACGACTTCCTTGACCAAGTTTTTTCTCATTTCTTGTGTGATGTGATTCACAATATTAATGCAGGCTTTTGTTGAGTGAAGAATGCGGCCCATATTAACGCCATTTAACTCCTGCAGATCTATTTCAGAGCAAAAACTATTGAAGGACTGGTTTTCTTTGGCTATCTTGTATGCAGTGCGAAAGATCTTCATAGTTATGTCTTTCTCTTGGGCCAAGTGTTTTAAACAAACCTTTTCAAGATGTTCATTTTTTCGTTTCAAAAGAATTTTTAAAGCGGCCTTGTGTACAGAACTTTCTTTGTGCTCAAACATTTTTTTTCTTAAAGAAGTGAGCTGCTGTGATCGCTTGGTACCATAACTGGTTACCTCATTATTTGCCCATTCCTTCGATATCTTCATGCCATTTTTTTTTTCTACGCCAAGACTACCAACATTTTTGCATACCTTGCACCCAAGCTTCTGATCATGGAAATCCAGCCAATCGTTCTTTTCACAAAAGGAGTTTTTTTGCTCCAAAGTCCAACAACTTGGCCAGGCAGGACTTTCAAGATAATCTGGATCAGTGCAAGAAGGACCATCAAGTGTGTCTGAAGTAGAAGGCAGAACTTCATCAGAAGACACAGAATCCAATTCAATTGGTGAAGAAACACATGATGCAGACTGTAAAACAGTTTGACTGCTCTGCGTTTCCTGTTCTGGTTCTGGTTCACATATTTGTATTTTTTTATTGTCGCTGGCAAAAAAGCTAGTTATCTTTTTCATGGTAAAAAAAATTAGAAAAAGAATGTACTTCTTTCTAAAGAAGTCTAGTAGATGAATAGATGGGGTGATGGATGAAGACTATCTGAAAATATAGATGAAAACAAGCAACAAAGATAATGTCTTTGTATATTGTAAAGCACTAAGTTGTCAGGTCATATGAATAAACTAAAAATGGTTATGTACAGCAATGATACTTTAGCCAGGGGTTAGTACTTAGGCAGGGGTCAGCACTTTAGGCAGTGGTCAGTACTTTAGGCAGGGGAGGAGGACAGCCAATCTTACCTTATTATTACGTCTCCGCCTCCGCCTGTCACCTGCCCCAGCTCTCGGAACTAAACAAAGAGTCGGTCGGGGGTTCCGATGACATCATTTCCCGTACATACCATATAAGGGAAATGATGTCATCGGACCCCCGGCTGCCTCTTGCATGATCTGCATGAAACACATGCATAGATATAAAATGACTAATGTACTGACACCAGAAACACATGCATAGATATAAAATGACTAATGTACTGACACCAGAAACACATGCATAGATATAAAATGAATACCGTACTGACACCAGAAACACACGCATAGATATAAAATCAGTACCGTACTGACACCAGAAACACATGCATAGATATAAAATGACTAATGTACTGACACCAGAAACACATGCATAGATATAAAATCAGTACCGTACTGACACCAGAAACACACGCATAGATATAAAATCAGTACCGTACTGACACCAGAAACACATGCATAGATATAAAATCAGTACCGTACTGACACCAGAAACACACGCATAGATATAAAATCAGTACCGTACTGACACCAGGAACACATGCATAGATATAAAATCATGGCAGGCCGTTTGTAAACGTCCAGCATAGATATAAAATCAGTCTAGCATGCATGTGTACCCTGTCTGGTAGATGTGCCTGCTCCTACAGGCTCCCCTAGGGTTGCCACCTTTTCCTCCAAAAAATACCGTCCATCACTGAATTTATCTTTCCTGTTCCTCATGCACAGGAGGGGCGCTCTCGATCGGCGCCGCTGAGCGCTGAGCAATTGCGTTCTGAAATAGTTTAGGTGGGCTCAGGTGGGTGAGGATAGTTTAGGTGGGCTCAGATAGTTTAGGTGGGCACAGGTGGTTGGGATAGTTTAGGTGGGCACAGGCTGGGGAGAGAGTAAAAATTTAGAGCAATACATGATACTGCAGTCAGTGACAGGGAGCCGAGCGCAGCTTACCTACTCCAAGCTGTACGGCCCCTGCGTCCACGCTGTCACTGCCGTTGATGTCGCCGCGCCGCCCCCGATGTTTACACGCCGGCGGGGGGGGGCGGTGAAGCGTGCATAGTGTCCTCGCCCATCGTCCGCGCCCCCGATGTTTACACGCTGGCGGTAGAGGGGGGGGGGGTGAAGCGTGCATGTCCCCGCTCACCGGCTGTGAGCAGCGGCAGTGACAGGTGCCGGGCACGCGCAAGCATGACATAAACAAGCCGCGTCCGGCACCTGTCACTTTCGCTGCTCTGCATAGCTTGTCAGCTCTGCAGAGGCAGTCGGTGAGCGGGGACAAGAAGAAAAAGGTGGCGGAACGCAGTACCGCCGCGTTCCGGCAGAAAGAAAGCCCTGGTTATTTGTATCATAATTTGAATTAATTTAATGGTAATAATTTAATTATTTATTGAAGTATTTAGGAGCGCAACATATATTTGTAGATATTTCCAACACAGTTGTAGTTATGTGTTTCATGTTTGCGATCCTCTAGTAATTATCACACCTGTGGCTCGCAAGTCACTCTGATTCATCTATAACAGAATTATGCATAAAATTGGGTTAGCAATACTCTAAAAAGCATATATAAAGTAGGTCAGTGTAAAGGTAAGTGCATTTTTATTAAAAGTGCAGTGGCCATCTCTAGTCTTCCTGATGTAGACTACCCAACCTCTGCCACCCCATTGTCAAAAGCTGCAGACTTAGCGACGCAAAAAACACTGATTATTTTGGTGCTGGGGTAAAAAGCTGTTCTAAAGAACATCTACAATACATTTTATGAATTCCAACCAATCTGGGAAATGCATTAAACCTGTTATGGCACTCTTCTGCCCACAAATCCCTTTAAAACTACCTCTGTCTAAATCAGACAAATATTTGCACCAGTTTTAGTATCAACATGTGTGTCAGATTCAGTTAGTTAACTACTGGTACTTTTAGAATCTGTCGATTTATGGCTGTAATAAATTCTCAAAGAATGACCACTGGTTAGCAGAATAAGAAACTGAAGGTAACTGAGTCAATTTTAGCTGGCATATAGAGTCACCAGTGCACAGAGTGGTACATTTTGTGCTGGAAGCTGTCATGAATGTTACAGCTTTCCGTATAGGGCTGGTGGGTGCTAGGATGCTGGCTTCCTTGCAACTGAAAACTACCTTCCTCCATTCACCTGCCTGAGATTCCCCAGACAAAGCTGAATGTAAACCAAGGTGCCAGGGATACTGCCTGATGCTTTTAGCCAAATATGGCTATGACGAGTCGTATGGGCATCAGAAGCAATGTGGACTTGATTGGGAACAAGTTTCTCAGTTCCCTTTCAGGTTTCCATCTCTCCAGTACAAGAATTCCTGGCCTTGCATCTGTGTGATGGGTGCAGTGGCAGTGGAAGGAGCTCAGTAATGTTGAGCTGGACTGCCTGGTCCACCTCCAGTGCTGCCACCTCCAGATTCATGTGTCTGTTCCCAGCAGGTACATGAATCTGTCAAACACAGACCGTTTTTAGTACAGTGGTGTGAAGGAATTCTAAAGAGTGCCTATGATGCTCTTTATGAATTTCCCATTTTATTCCTTTCAGTAGGCGTTCAAGGCATGTGTTTGTGTTCTTTATGTAGTTGTATGCTCAGTAGAAAGAGAAGAAATTGACAGCACATTGTATTTTACATTAAGACAAGAGAGGTTCTAAAAATCCTCAAACGCTGACAATTTGCTGATGATATTTTTAAGTATTCTCTTGACTTTGACAGGCAGTTTCTTTTTTGGATGTTCCCACCATTTACTGCTCTATATGCTTGCTGTCTGTTCTGTTATGCTGTATGAGCTTGTAGGTGAATGTGTACTTTTAGCTGTTCACAATAATGTCATTTATGGTTATTTTTCTTGTTTTCTTTGAGGACGGTTTTCAGAGTGGCTTTTCCAGCACAATTGTAAACAAAGCAGTAGCTGAAGGTACAATACCGGTTTATTTTTTAAAGATCTGTGTTAATCTGTTATTAATTCTATCCCGGAGTCTAAAAGTAACAATGGCTAAAGAAAAAAACAAAAGATATTTGACTGTCAAGTCACTAAGGTCTTATTGCGTATTTGGGAACCCTTAGAGACCTTTATGGTTTATGCATGGACAAAAATAATCATGATGTCTTACTCAAAAAGAATATTGCTGCACATTGTACTACTTACCACTTCTAGGTTTCTGTACTGGGACATCTCACCTTTACTGAGATAGGGACAGAGTGGTTCTGCTTTCACATAACTGTTTCTGCTCAGCAAAAATAGATGTCTATACCACTCATATTGTGGCATTCACCATAAGGATCTCTTCTCCTGTTTGCCCAGTGCTACCTTCTATCTGTCTAGAACTGTCTCACGCTGACTTGATGCTGCTGCATTTTGCCCTTCTTTGAGGTACAGTAGTTACATTAGGGCAAACTTGTACATTAAGGTCAAAGTGATGCTTGCATGTTGGTAAATAAATGGGCTCTCTGGAGGAGGTGGGGACTCTATCCACTGACCATCCTGGTTCCCCTTCTGTTCTGTGAAGTATTCTACAGAACATGATAGGATATTCTACTGGCTGCTAAAATAATAGGAAAAAACTTTCTGCGCTGCTATAGGTATAGATAGGACTATTGAAAAAAGCTGCAATCACCTAGACACCACTAGCACAAGGAAACAAAAATAAAATGGTGTTGCCCTAATATCAATAGTACTAAGGACACAATAATTCGAAGAGTGGGGAGACAGAAAAAAAATAATCTCAAAACAAAGGTGATAAGTATAAAGGCCTGAATCCAGACCTAATTAGGTGCAATATGAACTGTGGCAAAGACAACGTGAGTAATAATCAAGTGAACATAAATAATACATAAAAATGTAAAGGCCTGAACCCAGACCAAACGAAGTGCAATATAGATTGTGATGAAATACAACGTGAACAATAGTCACCAAGTGAACATAAATAATGTATTCAACATAATAGGACTAACACGCCCTACATGAACAAAAAACACCATGCAAAGAAAAATGTTCCAAAATCAAATGGCAAAAAATATTTGCAACACTAATCATAAAAGGTGCATAAAGGTATAAATGCATGAAACTATAAACGCATCATAAATACATAAACCTGTAAAGGCCTGAAACCAGACCAAACAAATTGCAATATGGATTGTGATGAAAACATTGTGCACAATAATCCACAAGTGACCATAAATGATGTATTCAACATAATAGGACTAACATGCCCTAAATAAAAATGGCACAAAAAGCACCGTGCAATGAAACCTGTGACAATCAAAAAGCAAAGAAATATATGTGCAAAACTAATCATACAAGGTGCATGAAACTAAAAATGCACCTTATAATCAGGATTGATGCCAGTGAAAAACGCACAGTGGAAATAAACGTGCGTCAGTAAGCACAAAAATAATTAAAGCAACGTGACAACAAATAATCAGTGACCATCAAAATAAACAAGTGACCATCAAATCGGCATAAAGTCCATGTAAATAGGCCGCCAACTCCAAATGAACAAAGCAACTGGGTGAAATGAATGATATATCCGTCACCGACTAAAATGCCTCCTCGCCTCTATTCCAAGACCCCAAGGGGCCACACAGCTTTCAGACCTCACACTCCCAGGGCCCTTAATAGATATCCAAGATGATGGAATCACACCGATCACAGGAATATGGCCTTCCTCACCATATGACCGTAATGATTACAGTGGTGTTGAAACTGGTAATCTTTTTTACAGGAACATCAGCCAGCTCAGACGCACCCTGAGGAGAAAGAAAGAGCACTTCCAAAGTGTAGTCATTTTTAAAGCAAAAATTTTAATGGAGAAATGTCAAATGAACACTTAGATCACTTCAGTTGAAATCAGGCCTCAAACACATGTATTGATATGGGTTTAGTGACGTAACGCGTGGGTCTGTTAGTGGAGCGTGGTGATGGTCGCCGCCATTTTGGTACACCCTGGAAGTATAATCCCATATCAATACATGTGTTTGAGGCCTGATTTCAACTGATGTGATGTAAGCGCTCATTTGGCATTTCTCCATTAAAGTTTTTGCTTTAAAATGACTACACTATGGGGGTGCTCTCTCTTTCTCCTCTGGGTGCGCCTGAGCTGGCTGATGTTCCTATGAAAAAGATTACCAGTTTCAACACCACTGAAATCATTACGGTTATACGGTGAGCAAGGCCGTATTCATGTGGTCCATGTGATTCCATCATCTTGGATATCTATTAAGGGCCCTGGGAGTGTGAGGCCTGAAAGCTGTATGGCCCCTTGGGGGTCTTGGTGAGGAGGTGCGGAGGCATTTTAGCCTGTGACGGATTTATCATTCATTTCACCCAGTTGCTTTGTTCATTTGGAGGTGGCAGTCTATTTACATGGACTTTATGCCGATTTGATGATCACTTATGTTTATTTTGATGGTCACTCAATATTTGTTGTCACGTTGCTTTAATTATTTTTGTTTCTTCTTGACGCACGTTTATTCCCACTGTGCGTTTTGCACTGGCATCAATCCTGATTATAAGGTGCATTTTTAGTTTCATGCACCTTGTATGATTAGTTTTGCACATATATTTCTTTGCTTTTTGATTGTCACAGTTTTCTTTGCACGGTGCTTTTTGTGCCATTTTTATTTAGGACGTGTTAGTCCTATTATGTTGAATACATCATTTATGTTCACTTGTGGATTATTGTGCACGTTGTTTTCATCACAATCCATATTGCACTTAGTTTGGTCTGGTTTCAGGCCTTTACTTTTTATGTATTTATGATGCGTTTTTAGTTTCATGCATTTATACTTTTTATGCACCTTTTATGATTAGTGTTGCACATATTTTTTGCCATTTGATTTTGGCACAGTTTCTTTGCACGGCGCTTTTTGTGCCATTTTTAGTTAGGACGTGTTAGTCCTATTATGTTGAATACATTATTTATGTTCACTTGGTGACTATTGTTCACATTGTATTTCATCACAATCTATATTGCACTTAGTTTAGTCTGGGTTCAGGCCTTTACATTTTTATGTATTTATGTTCACTTGCTGATTATTACTCACGTTGTCTTTGCCACAGTTCATATTGCACCTAATTAGGTCTGGATTCAGGCCTTTTATACTTATCACCTTTGCTTTGGGGTTATTTTTTTCTGTTTCCCCACTCTTCGAATTATTGTGTCCTTAGTACTATTGATATTAGCGCAACACCATTTTATTTTTGTTTCATTCTGCTGGCTGCGCTATCCTCATGCCAAATTTACAGCAGGGTCGCTGCTTCTCTTATATCTGAAAAGTTATGTTCCTAAATATGATTGTTGTGACCAGGTCTTTCAGTTTTCCTATCTTCATTTCTTCTTCTCCTACTCATATGTTCCCACTTCAAAAAACCTCTTGAGTAACAAATCCTTTATGGCTCTGATCACCAACTGATTCTATTTCCTTGTGGTCTCTGGTAATATGCCATTGTAGGTTTGACACACAGTTTAGCCTCTGTTAGTATTATCCTGACCACCTTGCTAGACCACATTTAGTGGCCTTTGCAAGTGACAGATGCCTGTTTTTTTTATTGATGGACACAGCTATTCTGTTTCTTGATTGTAGGGTTTTATAGCGCCACCTACAGAAGTAGGGCAGAAAAGAACACAGCACCACCTATGGGCAGTCCCCTCTCCCCTTTAAAGCCCCCTCTCCGCTATAGGCAATGCAGTTTCTCTGTCTAGTGGAGTGGATCGTCTCCAGGAGTAAGGACCTGGGACCTGTGGTTCCATAGCTTTTTCCATTTTTTTGCTTTTTTTTTTTCCTGGGATTTTTTTACTGTTGAGATCTTCTATCGGGCTGGGCGATAGGATGGATAATTTTAGATTCAGTGGTCAGCTCAGTCTGGCCAACAAGTGCATGTAGGCCTTTAACTACGTGCTAGGTTGGCTGCGACAGCCCCATCCTGGACCAGGGTGGCCAGAGAGTTAAACTTCTCTCGAGGACATGTATGACCGGGCACCAGAATCCCTGTTGCAATGTTAACCTGGTTGACAGCCGCACCTCCCCACTTCAGTGAAGAGGAGGATCTGTCATGGGAGCCCTACCCACAAGCTCTACTAGACTGGTCTCTCATGGGGTGTGGGGCTCGGGTACTCCCTGAGGTTGTCGGTCCTGCGGGTTCCCCTCCTCCCCCTGGCCTCTGGTATTTTCTCCTGTCCCCTCCTCCTACTTCCCAATCCCTGGTGCTTTCAGCAATTTCATTCATTAAAGCGGAGTTCTCTTGACCTGTAAGATGGCAGGTCGCAGAGTGGAGGTCAGCGCGGACTTGAATGGTGGAGGAATATGCACTTATGCATGAGTTTGAAAGAGCACAGGGACTTTATTAGAAATAATAAAATGATTGCATGTATTTATGGCCGTTTTTTCATAAGTGATTTATGCACTCTAGTATGAGTACTTAATTTGTCATAATTTTTTAAATGTGATTCAGATTTTGGTACATGCAGGGATTTGTTGATTTTATGTTATGCATGCATTTGCACTTTGTAATCAAAAGCACTTTCTCGTAGAATTGTTTTTAGTTTGCATGATAGAGGTTTTTTGGTACTCAGCGATGTGTGGCAATGCCATATTTAAATGTTGATTCCCTATATTGCCTCATGGGGAAAGGTTTTAATGCCATGTACAAAAAAACTGTTTTACCAACATCTGTCTAGTGAGAGTCTAAAAAAAAAAACCCTTTTAGTTTATATCCAAGACCTATAGAATCCCTTGGTAAATGTCTGGTAATGTGAGAAATCAACATAATACTCTGGCAGTTTATCTCTGTTCAATAGTGATACAATATATAATTCTGATTCCCCAGCAGTCAGTCTTGGGCCCCTTTCACACAGGTGAGACAGTCTGGTTCACCTGTCCTTTAAGTGGACACCCTCCTGCATTCAATCTGGTCCACTAAAAACAGATGGATGGGGATCCGTTCCCCATCTGTCTAGCAGATCGGATGGCAGTCTGGCATAAATGGACAGGGGGTATGTTTTACATCCGACTGTCTATAGAGGACAGTGGACTGTCTGTGTCCATTCTGCATAAGTGGAGCAGACACAGAATCAGATCAGCGGACAGATTCCCTGCTGAGTATGCACACTCTTCGCAGAGTCAGCTCCATGTAAAAGCGGCTAGTTTAACTCATTCCTCGCATCTGGGCTTACATGTACTCCTTTTATAAATGAAGAAATTAAATAATGCTGTTTTCCACACATTCAGATAAATCTTAAATTAAGCTATTTTTGGAGGGGTTTTTAATTGTATTATTTATCAAAATTTTTATATCCGCTAATACAGAAGAACCGCAAAAGAAGAGGAAAAGGTTGAACAATGAGGAAATGGTATTAACTATTCAACCTCGCAAACTTTTTGGATCATGTGAAAAGGACTCAGGTACATGCATTGGTCTGTTTCTCAGGGAAAACTATGATTTGATCTGCAAAACAATGTTTTTCTTTGACTTATTTTCAAATGCAGACTTTTTAATTGACTGGATGTGCTCTAAACGTAGAGGTTATTGAACTGCGCATATGAAATCCTGATCATTGTCTTCCATTTACAGCGCAACACTGTTACAGATACTATTAGCAAATATGATACGTGTGATGGAAGTGCTGATATCCAACAAAAATGGGTGAACAGATCTTTGTAGCTGTGCAAGAGAGACTTGACCCATACGAAGTGCAATTATGATATTATTAATAACCGTAACAAAAACCTATCCAGCCCCACAAACTGTATACAAGAAATAGTGAAACCTACTACAACCTAACTAAAGTAACTAATATACTGTATACAAGCAAGGGGGGGGCTTAAGTAAGGCAGGGTCATGCAGGAATTGCAAAAAGCAGAAACCGAGATGGGACAGGACGGGGGCCAGAGCAGGCAACTGGTAGAGGCAGCAGGATCCAGGGTAAAAGTCAAGTCTGTAAGGATCAAGTCAAAGGCATCAGGATGTATGGCACACAGGACAAAACTCTGAGGTACTCAGGAAAGTTAGAGGAGGGCCTAAATGCTCTCCCAACAGTCAACATCAAGTGAAGACTAATTCTTGGGATCTGATGGCTGTGCAGAGACACCCCTTTTTGGATGCTAGAATTACACCTTTCAGACCCGAGGATCACAGTGTTACCAGTGGGTACTCTGGTTCCTGACAAAAACTAAACTAATTTGCGTGGATGTGTATATCTACATCTTTTTTTTTTTTTTCTCTCTAAATAGTCTGAATGGCTGAGCAACAAGGGTGCTTATTTAATTATTTTAACAGTGTATTTAGTTATCAGACTGGAGCTCTGCATTAATGAATCTTGTACTCTATAGTTTTACATTTCTTTTGGACTTCCTCTAAATTTTATTTTGCTGCTTATGTTACGTATTTTTAATCATTGTTATATCATGAGCGGTGATGCTTTGTGGCCATTGCAGGCCAGTGCTTAGTGGAATTGTTGCTCTAAATGTTAACATTTTTACCTGTGTGGCTTTAGCAAAATCAGAAGAAGCTCAGTCAAGTTCCCCTGCTGAAGACATTGCAGGATGCAGCTTTGTGTCGTCTTTTGAAAGCTTCACCAAGCAACTTCAAAATAAAATGATGGTAATCTGATTATATATAAGTTTTGAGCATGCACAGGTCCTCTTTCAAATGTCCTTGTAGCCTAACTGTAGCAAGATTTCTCCTTTTTGTATCCTTGTCACCAAAACAGACAATGAGCTAAATTTCTCCAGTGGAGACAAAAATACCACAAAAAAACTTGTGAAGTCCTTTCCCCGTGCTATCTCAATCTAAAAATAAATTGCTGAAACAAAATACACATTAAAGGTCACCTGAGCTTTAATTTTGTTAGAAAGTGCCAGTGCCTTGATTCATCCCTTGATTATGATGACATCTCTGTAAACGAGTTGCCCAATCTTGGCACCACCATTGTACAAACGCACCACCATTGTACAGAGTCTTGGCTGGGACTAAGACTTTATCTGTGCAGCAAGATAAGGCATTGTAAATGTGTTCTAATGGTCAGCCAAGCATTTGCTCCATGTTGGTACCTTGCTAGAATAATGTTGATTTGACAAGATTGCCATTACAATATTCATTTTTCCCTAATGATTCTGAGAAGCACCTTCACCATATTGGACAGGACAGCTAACACACAGCTTGTCTGGAAAATGTAATAAATGAGTACACCATGGTGAGCACAGAATTCATGCATATAGGGTGCTAAGTGAGTTCCTCGAATCAGAAACAAATTTTAAGAAAGTAATCAATTAACGAAGACCACCAATGCCCACCCATAACTAAAGTAACAGTGTTTAAGCCTGAACTTTTATTGCGGAAGCATCAATTAAAAGTAATCATTGTGCTAATGTGATGCACTCAATAAATATACTTTTTTATTTTACCCCTTGTGGCTTTCTCAAGCCTGCTGAATCGTTTAAAGGATAGCTAAACCCTTTGATATGGTGGTTGAGAATAGTGTCCTTGTCGCTCCCTGTGAGCTAAACTAACTTTCTGTAAACTACTAATCCCTGCACACCCTATGTAATGGAGATGAAGATGGAGAATGTGAGCTCGGGTGGCAACTGTTGCTCACCTCATAGATACAGTGGGGAGTGAGATGGCGTACGGAAATAGGATTTTTTTTCAAACATTAGAATACACGTTGTATGTTTATATCAAGCTAACCTTTTACCCTTTATAAAAAGATAGGACACTGTACATTCCCTTTAACAAACAGAATTATCAAATACTGTACTATGTTTCTTGATGTGATGCCAAGACCATGGATACAGGTATGATTATGTGTGTTTCTGCTGAGAAATTTAGCTAATGGTAGGCAGTTTTGTTTTTCTTAATCATTAAGAGAAACAAGAAGTCTTAAAGTTGAACTCTAAGTAAATATGAAAGACAAATTACTGCAGCTTTGTAATCATTAATACAGAATTAAAAGTAAGCAGTGTAAGTTTCTTAAATTAACCTGATATCTTCCTCTTGCAGTATCTGTATAACATCTGAATGGCACCTGAATATTGCAGCAAGCTGATATTATTATTATTATTTTTATTTATTTTTTTTTTTTTTGAGTTGTTCCTTTTTATCTTCTGTTTGCTAAAATTCTGCAAACAAAGCTTCAGGCTAGTCCTTGGGTATAAGACCCCCTGCTACTAGCATGCCTCTGTTTGTTGCTAGTTTTCCTCTTTTAAAGACTAACATATTATTAGCATATTTTTCTTAAATCAAGACTTTTTTTTTTTTCCCTACATAACTTCTGGAGGTTTTCTGTCCGATCCGCAGCTATCTAGCATGGTCGTCCTCAGACTGACTTTCAGACTATACAGCATTTGGTTCCTGCTGGACTGCATATAGTGGGGCTAGCCTGGAAATTACCTTCAGATACTGGATTCTGCATCGGGCACTTTTTTCAGATTTATTTTTTGTTAGATTAGCTGCAAAACATATTCCAGGTCTAGAGCCACTAGCATTTTGTCTGCGCTTGCCCCGTCTCTGAAGACTCGCCAAGTGAGTAGGCTTGACACCAGGACTTCCTTTCCATTGGTCCTGGGCCTCATTATTTGCCATTTTCTCCCAGCTTTGCTGCAGAGGGGGTAACACTCTGGGAATGAGTTGTGATGTCACCCACTGGGTGGAGTGTCACATGTGAGTACTCTTTCCCATCATAAAACTTTGAAAAAGCATCTCCCCACAGCTGCTCTTGCTGCAAAGGGCTAAAAACCTTTAATTTGTTCTCACTGCCTGCCAACAGTGACTTTGGACTCCTATGGCCACTGACACTCCTCTACTACCAGCTCTCTAGGTTTCATGAGTACTCATGGCCATGCCTCTAACTCTGAGCCTGTATGTTTTTCCTAAGAAATTTTAAGGCACAGCATGTCTGATTCTAGATATGTTGTGAACAGTCCCACTGCTCACACAGCTCACTTTCTTCTAATGTGTCAGGGGCTGTTTACAGCATGCCTACTGATGGTGCTGGTGTTTGCTGTCTGGAATTGCATTGTCTCCTGCTGTTAGTCTCTCACTTTGACTTCGTCAGCTGTAGCTGGGTCCTTTGCCCTCCTAGCTGAGGTCTTCACTATGGTCATGCAGGACTTTATCACCCAGTTATTTGTTGACTGTAATTACAGAGGGCAAATTCATGCTCCAGTGCCCTCTCCTGCAGATTCTGTTTCTGATTTTCCCAAAGCCTTAATGGCTTCTGAGCCATCAGCCTCAGAGACTTGGCTAAGCCCTTATCAGATGATCTTACCCCTGAGGAGTCAGTTTACTACTATTATTACTCCAAAGTTAAGAGACTGTTTTGGCCCTTATTGATGGGGTGCTTCCCCCCCTTAAAACTAGAGGATCAGCTTGTTGCTTCCACCAGTGCTGTTTTCTGTCTTAGGGGCCCTATATAACCCCAGGCTGGAAAGTGTTCTCTTTTGCATCAGCATGAAGTTTGTAAGTGCCCTAATAGGTTTTGTGCTCCCCTAAGTACTTGTTGGTCTTGTATCTGTGTGCCTCAACATAGCAACTAGGTAAAAAAAAAAAAACCCAGCACACATGACTGATCCCATTGGCACCTCTAGCCAAATAACAGCACCCCGAACTGTTATCAGCTACATAAAGGAAGGGCTGGAGATAGTAGTGACATCATTGCCAAAATATTGCCAGTGCCCATTTTTGGGCAGTGATGTTGGTGCTATCCCTACCTCTTTGCTTATGTGCCAAGGGAATCCAAGTCATGTAAGGCAATGTCATGATGTCGGGGTTTCCTAAGGATGAAATGGGTGTAAGGATCTGTTGCTTCCTTATGAGACAGTGATAGCATGGAAACTGTCATATATAGAAGCACTGATTCTATAATATGTACATGTAATGCTCAACGCCTGTTGGACAGGAGGTTGGTTGGACAAAGTTAACGCAAATTTTGGTTAAAACTTGAGTTCGGACCAAACTGTCATCTGGAGTCTTCAGAGAAGTTTCACCACCTGATAAACACCTTGATGTTTCTCGTAATTTGTCTGTCCATTCAGCAGTGGACCAACCTGTTGAATAACCAGTCAATCTGGATTTAGTTGGACTGTGTTATGACAGTGACATAACAATAAGGTAAAGCAGACCCTCTCCGGGGCCGGACTGTCTATTACATCTTTCTCAGCCATGTACATTCCAGATATATAAATTGGCATTCAGATTGCCTCAGACAGCATCATCGGGACATAGGAGAGTGGTCTTTACATCTGGAGGTGTTCTAAGACCTGTGTCACTGGTGAGAATAGCTAGATGTGTTCAGAAACAAGCTAGGCAAGTGTGTATCTAGGTACAAGAATCCACTGGCAAAAGCAGTGGATTCTCTGATGGTCCCATGTGATCTGTACACTCTGATCTATGCTTTTTCTCCCTTGTCTGCTTTGCAGTTTGGAGATTGAGAACATTTCAGTGATTCTCATTGCTCTGGGCTAGCTCAGGCGGGTGTGGTATTGTCAACCTAGTAAATCTCTTGGCAGATACTTTGGCTCTGTTAGCTTGTCTGGATTTTCTGTCTCAAGATCAAATTTACCATCCTGCTTCACAGTTGCTGACTTCAAAAGCATCTCTATAGGTTCTGAGGGACAATAGCATCTTTGAATCTGTGATTCCTATAATGGTCAAAGCTAGAAAGCCTCCTCTTCAAGGTTTATTATCAGATGTGGAAGGCATACTTCACTTGATGTGAATCTAGGTGCTTACATGCAGGAGATGCTCAGTGAAAGAAATTCTTTGCTCCCTGCAGCTCTCAGTACCATCAAGGGCCAGGTTTCTGACCTAAACTTTTTTTTTTACACCATTGGCCTTTAACGCGTTAAGACCTTTGTACAGGGGGTCATCTATATAGCTCATTGTGTATGTTTCCTTGTGACTCCATTGGACCTGAATTGTTGTGTCTGCACTTCAAAACCCAATGGAGACAGTCCCCTCTACACTCTCACCCACAAGGTGGTAGTCCTTGAAACTATCACCTCTGCAGGGCGTGAGTATGCCCTGCAAGTGCCTTTATCGTGCAAGGAGCACTTTCTGGTTTTACTTTGGGACAAAAGGGTGTTGAAGCCTTCGACTTCCTTCTTACCTAAGGTAGTTTCTGTATTTCCCCTCAGCCTGGACACCATTCTTCCGTCCCTCTGTGCAGCTCCAGTTCACACAAGGAAATTTATCCCGATTTTGTCTGGATGTGCTTCAAGCTTTGAGAGTCTCTCAGATACTAATTTCAGACAGAATGGTTCTCTGTTGTCATTCCGTATGGACCCAAGCTCCTCATTCTATTTGTAGGTAGCTCAGACTGGTCGTCATTCAATGGTCTCAAGGATCAGGTTCCACCTTTTCCTGTCAAGTTTCCCCAGATTTGCTTGGCTGCGCCCTGATTTTCTGTTCACACATTCTCTAAGTTCTCCCAGGTGGACACTGCAGCTTCACCTGATGTCTGCTTCAAGTGTAATGTTAGGTACACACCGAGCAGGCTGAATGAAAAAATACTTTCAGATTGCCATACTAACACATCCAATGTCAGTGCTGCGATCTCCCCCTGAGCTATTGTGTTTGACAGGGGGACTGCCCCCCTGCCAGAACACAGTGATTGGCACTGGCTGTGAGCACTGCTCAGATGCTTATTTTCCAGCATACTTGATTTGACAAAAGCTGGTTGTGAAGCTGTACACACAGGTCAAAAGGCCACCAGTCCTTGCTGAACCGACCATATTTGGACTATTTTTGGGCTGTGTATACCCAGCTTAAGGTCCTTTGTGCTGCATATGGTCACCTGTTATCTTTTGTTTGCTATTCGCATTTGTTTGCTGCATTGCCCACCCCTCGGTTTGAATTTTAGATGTTTTAAAGATTAGCGTCTTCTGTGCTGTTGAGAAGAATGAGAAGGCACATAGGAGTATTGCACTCATCATAAAATCCTTTTCTTGGAGTCCATTGATGGACAGGTCCCACCCCTCTGTTTATGATCATGCTTTTCTATAAAACTTGGCATGCTGGAAGGAGGAGGTGTTATCCTGGGCTGGCTTATGTTTTGTTGGTCAGTGGCCAGTCCTCTTGTAGGTGGATGTATGCCCTGAAGGTGAAATATTTCCTGCATCTCTTAAAGTGGTTCTAAATCTAAAGTGTTTTTACCTTAATGCATTCCCTAACCATGAACACACACTGCCTGACTCTGGAGCAAGTCCGCACGTGTGCCATAATAGCAAGTGCTTGCTATGGGGGCATTCAACAAAATGGTGGCCGTCTGCACGCAGAAACCAACTCCTTGTTGCGTAAATGTGAATGAGATGAGTAAAAGATGGCTCCAGCTCCTGTTATCCACCTGTAGAGAACTCCTCAGACACGTTTTTGCCCTTTTTAGGGCCTAATCAATGCCTAGACCCCTACAATTAAGCCCCGAAAATCATCAGTCAATCAATGCATAGATGTGATGGAAATGTAAGATTTTTACCTTCAGCTGTCATCCAGTATTAAAGAGCACTGAGAGCAGTAGTGCAATTCAAGAATACAAATATAGTATTTGAGAATATACTTATGAGTCTTATACTATGGTAGGTTTTGCTAATCACAACGTATTTTGGAGTGGGTAATCAAAGGTAACTTTTTTTTTTTCTTTCTTTTTTTTCTTCAGTCTACATATAAAAATATGGAAATTCAGGCTCAGGATATGCTGACAGCATCCCACTTGCATGTGTCAAACCTCATCAGCCAAATACAGCAGTGCAAGTAAGTAGGCTTTGGTGTGTGTGAATGAATGGGCTTTCTAGACATTCTCCTTATTCATTCTCATTTATTTTACATTCTCCCTACATTTCTGGGCCCATTTACTCAACACAAACACAAGATCATTTTCCTGGTGTCCTATAGTGTCAGTTCAAACCACTGTGTTCCGTTAGTGTGCACTGAAACAAGTACTTCATGAAGTACTCTTTTTCAGTGCAGCAAGCTGTGACAGAAACCACCACATCCCAACACTGCTGTGGTCAGTGGAATGCAATGAAATGTCACTTGTGACATTTTAATTAAATTCTAACACCAAAAAAGTAAACTGTGCAATTCACTGGGATTGGAGCACGAGTATCCTCCCAATGCTTTTTTTTTTCTTTATCCTCTTGTTGAAAGTGTGGCCTTCCCCTCTGTGGACATCATTCACCTAGGAGAATGATGTGCACAGTGCTCGCTGGGTCTCCTGGGATATGTGATGTGCACATTTCAGGAGGCTCTTGGTCATTTTTTTTATCTAAATAGGAGGGAGGTGGGCTTAGCGATGCGTCATGAGGCCCCGTGGGCTGAACCCAGAAAAGCCAGTGGGCCTCTTGATGTCACAAGTAAGATGGCAGCGAGGGACCGAGCATGGTCTGTTGACATATGGATATCACCGGAACAACGCTGGATCTGGTGGCCGGATTAGTATTCGTACTGTGCCTACAACACAACCCAGTTAGCGGGGGTATAGAAAAAAAAATTGGAGGGGTAGGCTGAAGGTCCTCTTTAAATGTGCAAGCCATACTTAAACATTTGTTTTGCTTTTTCCCCCAACAAGTTATTTTTCCCTTTTTGGTCTGTCAGATATAGCACTGAAAGTGTTTGATAAATTATTTGATATACTGTTTTATAAGTGCAAACAATACCTAATAATCCTGCCAGTAATAACGTGAGCTCCTTGCTTCCTAAATACACTGCCTCTGCTACACTGTTATAAGTCAGCAGTGTTTTAGCCCTGCCCGCCTTCCCTGACTTATGGATGCGAGTCAAGGGGTAGGTGTTCTGTAGTCTTAACACTTATCCTTTCCTAATGTAACAACGATGCTCCTTTTATACTGTAGATCTAGTACCGTTAGTGTTGTCATCTTAGTTTAGGAAATTTGTCACTAGCAGGTTCACCAGGAGAAAAAAGTAAAAAAACTGGAAAAAATAAATCAGTCACCACATTTAAAGTTTGGGGACAGCCTTTTACCAGACAGGAAGTGAGGTAAAATCTGCAGCCGAGAAACCGATAAAAATAAAATGCTGACACAGGTTCCAGAGTTGCCTTTTTTGAAGTAGAACAAAAGGCAAAGCTTTGTTTGGATTTTTTACAGAGTGGAGAGGGTTTAGAATACCTATCTCTATTTGCACTGTTTACTGTTAATCACTAAAATTGGAAAGAAAAGGCCCATATTTTAAGTTGTCCTCCGAACAATCATACAGGGAAAATATTCCAATGGAATTCTCCGGCTTTGGAGGGATTTTTACACGTTCTGTTTTGGCTGTGGGACAGGAAGTGAAAGGATATCTTCCCAATGGGACACAGGTAGCAAAAAACCTGATGTGTTATAACTCTCCCTCACTCTGTCCAGAAAGGAAAAACTTGCCTTTTGTTTGACTTAAATCTAAAATCTAAAAATGTGTTTTGTTTTTTTGGGGGTTTTTGTGTTTCCTGTCCTGATGAGAGCCTTTTTACCAGACATAATTTGAAAATAATCTCTCCAATGGTACTTCTAACTGCAGTAAACATTTTTTATAAAGTTAGAATTCTTCCCCACAATATCCAATATTAAAATAAATTTTGGGTTAAAGATATTTTTATCACGTGCCTGTTAAGCTAGGGAAAGTCTAATGTCAGATCTGCCTGAAAATTTGGGTTAGAAAATTGAGATTAAAGACTTTTGTTTACCCTAGAGAAATAAGCATGCTTCTTATATTGCATGCAATGAAACATGTTGTCTATGTAAAGACTTTAGCCATTTTTAAGTCCACATTTACTATATTAGTCTAAGCATTTCTGTAAAAGTAGGTATGGGATGTAGACCTGGTGCTTCGTTTGAACGTTTTCAGAGTGTTTTTGAATGCTGAGTTAAAGTTTTGAGTTTTAAGAGCAAATTCCACTTTTATGGTGATATATTTATAGTGAGAGGTTAGGCTACAGACTAATGGTTAATATCAGGACATCAGTCCAAGTATTTCTTAAACTACGAAGTTACTGGAGTATGACCAGTTTTATTGCCTCATAAATTGAGGGGCACATAAAGTCTTAATCCTTCAGGTTGTACCAACCCCTTCAGGAGGATTAGACATTGGCAAGCAAAAAAAAATATAGGCCAAGTTAGCCCCTCCTACTAGAATACCTCAGGTTTTTTTGCATGTGTCCTAGGAAGATGGACATTTTTTCCTTTTTGCTCTCCTGTTAAAAGTATTAAGTGAAGTATTCTCCACACGAGCACAGTCATTCTCAGTTGGGTTGAAGTTTTGGATTATACTGCATATGGAACTCCACTAATTTTTGCAAAGCTAATCTGGAGGTACCCTTTAGTCAGTGGGTTCCATGTTGGGCACTTTCCAGACTCTGTTACCCATGGAGCACTTTCTAGGTCTGGAGCTGCTGGCATTACCTCTGTGCTTGCCATGTCTCTGAAGACTCACCTAGTGGGTAGGCTGGTCAGACCAAGCAGCTGGATCTCCATGTTTTTCATTGGATGCTGGGCACCATTTTTCCCAATCCCCAACAGTTTTGCTGTGTAAATCGCTATGGGACTGACCACTGATGCTTCAAAACCTTTTTCATGCCATACAGTGTTGAGGAGGCACCTTCTTGCTGCCTCTTGCAAACAGCCATGTTGAACTTTTATTCGTTCCTGCTGCTTGCCTACAGTGGCTGTCCCCTCTGGCCACTTGACCCCTTAAAAGGGATCTAACTATTGATGCTGTGGATCTCTTGCTTGTTGAACACGTAGAGCAGATGGCTGTAAAATTAAAGTGATTGTAAAGTATATTTTTTTTTTTTTCCATTTAAAATTAAAAACAAAAAGATTTTCTACTTGCTAGAGATGTGTGCAACAAAAAATGTTTAACTTAACCATTAGCCGCCCGGCCAATGGCCGTTTGGCGGCTTCAGATGTGTCTCTCCATTCCGGGTGCACGCCATTTGGCGTGCTCCCGCACATGCGCCGTTTGCGCTAATGCAGAGCGGCGCAGCAGTGCGATCTGTCACCGGCCGTGCACCTCGGACACGGCCGATGACAGATCCGAGTACCGGCTCCCGTTGCTGGTACCATGTGACCTGCTGTGACCAATCACAGCAGGTCACATGACAGTTGAATACAATGGATGGCTTCATTCATAATGCCATCCATTTTATACTAGTGCCTAGCTGTGAATGGTCACAGCTAATCACATGCACATGTCATGTGATTAGCTGTGACCAAATCACAGCTAAGCACAAAAAAAAAAAAAAAAAAAAAAAGCTGAATGAATCGATTTCATTCAGGTAAATGCTTGCTTATAGCAAAGTGATTCTTTGCTATAAGCAAATTGTGTAAAAAAAAAAAAAAAAAAATACTGATCACTTCCCCAAAGTAGTACAATGTTACTATGGTAACATTGTACTACTTTGGTCATAGTAAAATATGAAAAAAAAATCTTAAAAAAAATAAAAAAATGTAATAAAAAATGAAATATAATAAAAAAAATAAAAAATATATATATATTTTTTTCATGCTGTCACCAGTCAGTGTCCCTGTTCACCGCCATGCCAGTTATATGATGACGCTGTACTGCACTGGTGACAGTATGTAAAAAAAAATAGTGAAAATAATTTTTTTAATTTTTTCATTTTCCGAAAAATTATGACAAAAAAATACAACTTCAAAAAACTCGCCATGCCTCTTATGAAGTACGTCGGACTGTCTACTCTGCAAAAAGGGGTCATTTGGGGGATATCTGTACTATTCTGACATTCTTGGACCTCAAGAAATTAGATTGATCGTCAGTACTTCAGGATTGATCAATATTCAGATCTATACCGTAGTTTGTGAACTCTATAACTTTCCTACAAACTAAAAAATACATCCTAATTTGGGTTATTTTTACCAAAGACATGTAGTAGAATACATCTCGGCCTAAATTTATGAAGAACAATTATTTATTTGTAAACTTTTATAACAGAAACAAAGAAAAATGTGGGTTTTTTTTCAAAATTTTTGGTCTTTTTTTGTTAATTTAGCAAAAAATAAAAACCCCAGCAGTGATTAAATACCACCAAAAGAAAGCTCTAGTTGTGTGAAGAAAATGATAAAATTTTAGTTTGGGTACAGTGTTGTATGACCGCGCAATTGTCATTCAAAGTGTGAGAGCGCTGAAACCTGAAAAATGGCCTGGGCAGGAAGGTGTAAAATTGCCCGGTATTGAAATGGTTAAACTAATCTGAAAATAAATTAATTTTGTTTCATATTTGTTAAATTAAAATTATTTGTTTTCAGAATTAATTTTGTTCATTTGGTTAGTATATTCAATTTGAATTTGATTTACATTTTGGAAGACTGCTATATTTTAATATGGTAATACTTTATTTCAAAATATAATACTTCTGCAATTATGTTTGGGTTGAATGAAGGCGGATTCATCAGAATACCCAAATCATAACATAAAATAAAAGTGGCTATAAAGGCTCAAGGTTTTTTACCTCCATGCATTCTATGCATGAAGGTAAAAAAAACGTGTGCAGCAGTGCCCCCAGCCCCCTCAATACTTCTCTGAACCCCATCGCGATCCAGTGATGTGCACAACAGCCTCGGCTGTCGGTCTCTGCCTCCTCGTTGGCTAAGACAGCAAGCGGGAGCCATAGCCAGTCAGCCATGTGTGAATGGACACACAGCAGTGGCTTTGGAACATGCCTGCTCAAGTGCCCCCATAGCAAGCTGCTTGCTATGGGGGCACCCGACAGAATGGAGGATCCAGGAGCGTCGGCAAGGACCTGAGAAGAGGAGGATCCATGCTGCTCTGTGAAAAACCCATTGCGCACAGTAGGCAAGTATAATATGTTTATTTAAAAAAAAAAAGTTAACCTTTTTACTATAATTTTAATTTCGGATTCACTCGCTATGATTCTGATTGATCTACCATCATCCACCCCTAACACAATAAGGGCCCTTTTTACAATGATCAGTTTTTCAAACTGCTTTCACACTGCCCTGAAGCAAAAATGCATATGTGTTTTTGACTGGGTGTGTTGCATTTTTTTTATGCTTTTCCATTGCATTTTTCCCCTGGACTTGTGACTGGACAAAGCACTTCCCACCTGTGTTGCATTTTTTTGCCAGATTTTCCATTCATTTCAATGAAGAGGTGCATTTTGGCGTGGTGTTTTTTTTGTTTTTTGTTTTTTTTTTTTCTGCACCAAAAATGCAGCAAGCAGGACTTTTAGAAATGCAATGGAACAGTATGAAGAGTTCCATAGGATTTAAAAGGATGCATTTCTCATGCACTTTTCTTCCACTTTTTTAAAGTGAAAAAATGTGCATAAACTGATTAGTGTGAAAGGGCCCTTAAAAGTCCCGCTAACTGCCTTTTTGGTGCATGTTTGATGTGGTAAAAAAAAAAAAGGCACACCAAAAATGCACACCTCCACTGAAATGAATAGAAACTGCAGCAAAAAGGCATCAAATACTCAACACGCCTGTGAGAGGTGCTTTGGCTAAAATGTTGGACTGTAGAACCTTTGAGCAAGAAGCATTTGATCCATATGGATTTCAAGGCAAAACGTCTCCTCGAACTGACTCTTGAAAATATCTTGAAGGTTCTCACTGACAGCAGGAGCACTTAGCCTTCGGTTTCTTCCATTGGGGAAGATAAGTAATTTCCCTTTCTGACCATGATGAAGGAGCCCTTGAACTTCCTCGACTTGAGTCCAAGTAAGAACACAAGTCCCTTAACTTGAATCCATTTAGGAACACAGGTCACACATCTGTTTTTGATCATGCTCTCGATACTGCTTTGCTGCAAAATTTAACTACCTTGCTGGTAATTTCAGGGGTTATACTCTGCGCTGGGCTACAATTTTTTGTTTGCTACTATCCAGCCCTCCTGCAGACAGCAGTATAACCTGAAGGTTAAGACATTCTGTGTCCCTCAATGGAGTCCAAGAAAGATTTTTCAAGGAGTACAAAAATCTTATTTTTTTTCTATAGAGAAGTGTTTGTTTTATAGTTGTGTTGCAGTACCATTATTCACCAGCAGGTGAAATTAAAACCTGTATAAAAATCCAGTTGCAAGAGGGGGTAGGAAGTCATGAAGGCAACTACAGAAACAGAACCTCAGCTGTCAGTTTTGTAACAAGCGTATGGCACTGCTCGAAGCTGGACAGAATATACAATTAGCCCGCCAGCAGAGGAAGAGAGGGGAGCAGCATCCCAAGTAGTACCAGAGACATGCCAAATGTAAAGAGAGGACGGGTGGGAACCGCTCATACCAGTCCCGTCACAGAGGGCCAGCCTGCCCACCCTTCCTCTCTTTGCATTTGTCATTTTTGTTACCCATGAAATGGGTGAATACTGTTACCATGACTTCCGGGAGGAGGATGTTGAATTGTGTACACTGAAGTGCCTGCAGGTATGAGTATGGTGGGGCATATAACAAAGTTTGCTTTTATATACACCAATCAGCCATTATCTTATGACCACCCACCTAATATTGAGTAGGTCCTCCTTTTGTTGAAATAGCCCTGACCCATTAAGGCATACACTTCACAAGACCGCTGAAGGTATACTGTGGTATCTGGCACCAAGTCATCAGTAGCGAATTCCTTAATTCCTGCAGGGTGCAAGGTGGGGGTCTCCATAGATTGGACTTATTTTTCCAGTATGTCTCATAGGTGCTCAATTGGAATGAGATCTGGAGACTATGGCGGCCAAGTCAGCACCTCCCAACTTGTTGTGTTCTCAAACCATACTTGAACCATTTTTTGCAGTGTGGCAAAGCGCATTATCCTGCTGAAAGAGGCCACTTCCATTTCCAAGAAGGGTGATACTTGGTCATGGTGATGTTTAGGTAGGTGGTACAGTGAAGGAAATAAGTCTTTGATCCCCTGTGGATTTTGACCCCTTTCAAAGAAATGATCAGTCTAAAAATCTAATGGTAAGTGTATTGTAACACTGAGAGACAGAATAGCAACAAAAAATTCAAAAGTAATGCATGTCTAACAAATGATGCACTGATTTGCATGTTCATGAGGGAAATAAGTATTTGAGCTCCCTTCACAAAACATGACTTAGTATTTGGTGGCAAATCCCTTGTTGGCAATCACAGAGGTCAGACGGTTTCCTGTAGTTGGGTTTGCACACATCTCAGGAGGGATTTTGGCCAACTCCTTGCGGCAGTTCCCTCCACAGATTTTCAGTCGGATTAAGGTCTGGAGACTGGCTAGGCCACTCCAGGACCTTAATGTGCTTCTTCTAGAGCCACTCCTTTGTTGCCTTGGCCATGTGTTTTGGGTCATTGTCATGCTGGAACACCCATCAACGACCCATTTTTAATGCCCTGGCTGAGGGAAGAAGGTTCTAACCCAAAATTTGATGGTACATTGCCCCATCCATCACCCTTTTGATGCGGTGCAGTTTTCCTATCCCCTTTGTAGAAAAACACCCCCAAAGCAGAATGTTTTCACCACCATGTGTGACAGTTTGGAGGAGGAATGTTGTCTATGACCCCAAGAACACCATCCCAACATGGCGAGTTGAGTTGATCCCAAAGAGCTCGATTTTGGTCTCATCCAACCGCAACACTTTCAACCAGTCCTCCTCTGCATCATTCAAATGTTCAGTGGAAAACTTCAGACGGGCCTGGACATGTGCTTTCTTGAGCAGAGGGACCTTGCGGGCACTGCAGGATTTCAATCCTTGTCGGCGTAGTGTGTTACCAATAGTTTTCTTGGTGACTGACCACAGTCACAGCTGCCTGGAGATCACTGACAAGACCCTCACGTATAGTTCTGGGATGATTCCTCACTGTTCTCATGATCATTGACACTCCACGAGGTGAGATCTTGCATGGTGCACCACACCTAGGGAGACTGACAGTAGTTTTGTGTTTCTTCCATTTGCGAATGATTGCACCAACTGTTGTTACCGTCTCAACAAGCTGCTTGGCGATAGTTTTGTAGCCCAGTCCAGCCTTGTGTAGGTCTACAATCTTGTCCCTGACATCCTTGGACAGCTCTTTGTCATGGTGGAGAGTTTGGAATCTGATTGTTTGATTGCTCCTGTGGACAGGTGTCTTTTATACAGGTAACAAAATGAGATTAGCAGACCTCCCTTTAAGAGACTGCTTCTAATCTCAGATTGTTACTTGTATGAAAGACACCTAGTAGCCAGAAATCCTGCTGAATGATAGGGGATCAAACACGTATTTCCCTCATGAACATGCAAATCAGTGCATAATTTGTTAGACATGCATTTCTTTTGAATTATGTGTTGCTATTCTGTCTCTGTGTTATAATACACCTACCATTCGATTTTTAGACTGATCATTTCTTTGTGAGTGGGCAAACATTCAAAATCAGCAGGGGATAAAATACTTATTTCCTTCACCGAATGTGTCAAGTAACATCCACATGAATGGCAGGACCCAAGGTTTCCCAGCAGAACATTGCCCAGAACATCACTCCATCTCTGAGGGCTTGCCTTCTTACCATATTACATCCTGGTACCATCTCTTGTGGCACACACACACCCAGCCATCTATATGATGTAAAAGAAAATGTAATTCTTCAGACCAGGCCACCTTCTTCCATTGCTCCATGGCCCAGTTCTGATGCTCATGTGGTCATTGTAGGCACTTTTGGCTGTGGACATGGCTGAGCATGGGAACCCTGACCACTCTGCGGCTACCCAGCCCCATATACAGCATACTGTGATGATCATTTTTTCTGCTTTCAACACAAACTTCATGTGGACATGTTTGCTTGCTGCCTAATATACACTGATTTTCAGATTCCCTTATAAGATAAATGTTGTTCACCTATCCTGTCAGTAGTCAAAATATTATTGCAGATCAATGTATGTATTTCCATTTTATATTTTGTAGGAAAAACTATATACATTTGCATGTAGAAATTGGCTATTGTGTCCATTCTGTGTTTTTTTGTTGTTTTTTTTTTTTTGTTTTGTTTTTAATTCTAGAATCCGTAAACTGAACCGTTTTCATGAGATTGTAGTACAAGAACTTTCAACACTTGAGGCTGACACACAGGCTTTGAGAGAGCTGGAAAAGGAAACATTGGTAAGTCCATGATTGCTTGTCAATAGGCACTTGAAAATCTAGTTTTGTTTTAATCTTCAAACGTAGCTGGTATATGGCTGTCTTTGACAAATTGGGGATGTCCTGTTTCTAGTGGTCAGAAGCAGATTGCACCTATTTAAAGTTTGCTGATAACACTAACACTGATTCTAGATCAGCAATAAACATCAGATAGTTTCAGACACGTTCATAAATTTTCTTTGAAAGTGATGAAATTGCCATGTGTATGGCAAGTATTACATTTTACTTTATAAACACTGAAGTACAAACAGTCACAATTTTGAACTATTAGTGTAACTAATTTACTTGACTGTTTACAAATAATTTTCTAGAAGTTATTGATCTGGTAACATGTATGTAGTTTTAGACACTTAGGAGTAAACTTGATCATGCAGATACTTACATTTGTTGGTAAAGTAGAGCGGTCTGTTAACTTTGACATCAACATAATTTTTACATTAAGGGCATTGAATCAAAAAGGTTAAAGGAGCAATAACATTTATTCCATCACAGACATCATGTGCCCATCCTGAAATGGGCCACGTCAGTGTGGATTGAGCTTAAACGCCTCACTTCATTTCAGGACCTCCCAGATAACCTATCCTTATAGATATAGAACAACCCTACATTAGCACAACTTTGTATTTCTAAATACTGCATTATAGAAACTAGGGATGCATTGATACCGATGCTTGTGCAAATGCTTCCGATACCCGAAACTGATACTTTTTGCTGAGCAATTTGAGTCCTTACAAAATGAATGGGCTCAAACTGCACTGCAAAGAATCACATGCAATTTGCACAGGAATGCAGTGCGATTCCTGTCCAAGTTGCATGGGGTCTCCCCACCGCTCCGGAGCTGTCATTTGTCTGTAGTCTTGAACGTCCTGAGTCATGACCAACAGGTGCTGGCTATAAACCCTTGGGTTGGCACAGTGGATTATGATTTATTCCTTGTGAGAACCTCAAGTAGCCGTGCATCCCATGCCTGATCAGGTAATGGCTTGCTAACACAGAAGGGGTCCTCTGATCGCTGGGAACATCGCTGCAGATCCTAGATGATGGAAGAGGATGGTGATCTACAGACCACTAGAAAGTCCTAGAAAGTCAGACACTAGATCAGGAGAGAACACGCAGTGGGTGACTACAGGGCAGGGGCAGACTGACCATTTGAGCAGTCGGGCACTGCCCGAGGGCCCGGGGTCCGTAGGGGGCCCCATGAGATGCCCCTGGTACCTTTCATTGGCTTTTTCATAGGCTTTTTTGGGTGTGGGTGAGGACACAGGGGCCCCATGATCCCCTATTGCCTGGGGGCCCCATGAATTGTCAGTCCGCCCCTGCTACAGGGTTAAAAAAAAAAAAAAAAAGCATAGGGGCCTAACAAAGCTGAAAACAGTGAAGGGACCTTACCTGTATATAAAGTGTCTGGGCAGAATAAATCACAATCCACTGTGGCCAACCAAGGGTTTATATCCAGCACCTGTTGGTCATGACTCACGTTCATCACTGCAGACAAATGACAGCTCTGGAGCGGTGTAGGAAACTGCATGTGATATGGACAGGAATCGCACCACATTCCTGTTCAAATTGCATATGATTCTTTGCAGTGCGATTTTGAGCCCATGCACCATAGATTTATGGTTTTAATCAGAGACCAGTATAAACCCATCTATGAATATGCACTAATAGGAGTGTTAGTCTCCCTAAAGTGTTTATAACCACTCTCTATTCCCACTTACAACAAACTAAACTGGGTAAAACTCTATTAAGACTAAATGACAGACCCTACTACCTGCTGTGTCTACTGAGGAATAGGATAATATATGCTCCTCTAGCATGATAGTTTCGCCTTGGAAAACAATAGTAATAAATGTATGTGAATCCCAGCTGCCACTTAAAATCTACGCTCCCCACTTGTGGCATACTAATAAACCATGATGAGTGGCTCTAAATATATTGTATAAAGCAAAACAAAATGATAATGCCAGGGTGACCAATAAACCAATGACATCGACTATCACTCTTCTCTAATTGCTCAAAAAATGTGATAAACAAGTATGAAAAAATGCTCAAATTCCACACATATTTCCAACACTGATATGTCCAGTGCAATGCTTAATCTTCCAAGTGCTTGTGATGCCACATGTCCTTCATAAGAAAAGAACTCACCAATGGTTATGGCCCTTTACACCGTAATGGGTCAGAAAACAGTTGTATATCTTTAGGACTCCGCCACGGAGGACAGCTGTCCAACTGCTGTATATATACCCATGTGAAAATCGCTGAGGTGAGTTTGAGGACACTGATGTCAGTATGCATCACCTTAAATCATGAGGAACAGCCCATAGCCTGTACCAGTGCTGTCCCCAGTCTAGACTGGGCTTCAAGGCTTCTAAGTTTTGCAAGACCTTCCAGGCATACCTGCTGTACACAGTCTTCCTTTATGGAGACAGGAGGAACCATGACAAGCTCTTTTGCCTCTCAAGTGTCTACCAGATTTGAAGTATCTTTTTGGAGAAGAATGTGTTTAAGTTTGGCAACCCCGTCTATTAATTAAACCATTGACCATCCCAGTGGAAGATGCAACGGTCTTGGAGGATCTCTTAAACATATGGTTGGAGGTAATTTTTAGAACAGTTTTCTCAGGCAGGCCCTGCACTGCAACCTGTCGCGGCCATGATCTTAGTCTGTCAAATGCTAGCTGACTGGGCTAAGGCCTTTAGGAAGGATCATACTTGTTCCCTTGATTTTAGTGTTTGGCACTCATGTCTGTAGCTTTGAACTACAGTACTGATAAGGATTGTTGGAAGTATCCCATCTCATTTCCTTTATTTTTCTCCTGTCCGTTAATATGAGCAGGAGTCTTTGTCTAAAGTGTTTGGCTGCAGAATCCGCATACAAAAGAAGCCTTCAGCATGAGGGGGCCTAACCCCTTTCCAAAGCGGGGGAATGTGTTGGCTTTTACAAACATTTACTGCCACCTCCTTTTCTTTTATTATTACATCAAACCTGTTTATGTAACTGCACAGGTTAGCAGACCTTCATACAGCCTTTGTGGATTTTCTGGAGCAGGGCTTCGTTGTCCCAGTGTTTATGGTAGCGCAGTTCCAGGGGTTCTCCATCCTGTTCAGTTCTCAAACCAAAAGGGTGATTCCAATCAGTCATAGATTTCAAGCCTTTACGTGTCTTCATTCAGGCTCACACATTCTATATGGAATCCACCAGGTCTGTCATAGCTTTCCTCCACCAGGGAGAATTTCTAGCCTTTATGGACATTAAGGTTGCAAACTTGCATGTCCCCATTTTTACAGCTCTTCAGCGTTTACTACAATTTGCTTGCCCTGACATTCAGCCTATCTTTTGCATCTTGAATGTTCTCTAAGGTGCTGGCTTCTGTGTTAGCATTAATGCTCTCTCAGGGCATTCCTATTGTCGGACATCTAGACTACCTGCTGAGGAAACAGATCTGGCTGACAATGTAGCCCTAACAATCCCAGACCTTGCAGAGATTTGACTGGATCCTGAACCTTGAGACATCATTTCCTGAAACCACTTTGTAATGTTTGGATCTAATCCTACACATGGCACAAGCCAGAGTTTCTCTTTTCAGGAGAATTGTCAAACTCTCCACTCCCAGATTCAGACTCTTCAGTCCAAGGGTTATTTAACTTGTTTTTGCACAATAGTTCTGGGGCTGATGGCAGCCTTCCTTGAGACAGTACCATTTGTCCAGTTATACTCCAGACCCCTGCAACACAACATTCTTTCCTCATGTGACAAGTCAGTCTAATTCTTGAACAGACCAGTTTGTCTCACATGTCTCACACCAAAGACCAGGTTGTCTCTGGCTTGGTGGCTCAGGAATCCAGCTCTGGGTTCTGGAAAGTCCTGTCTTCTTAAATATACTCATGTTGAATGGTAGCCATTCAGGCTGGGAAGGAGTCTTGGGTGTTATGCCTGTGCAGGGAACTTGGCTGTAGAGGCATCTTTACTCTTGATCAACATTCTGTAGCTTTGGGTGATTTGGTGGTCCTTGCAAAGCTGGACCTTTTGGCAGTGGGGTAATCCAGTCCAGATTTAGTTGGAACACGCCACAGCTGTGACATACAGAAATCATTTAAGATGAACCAGAAGTTTGTCCATGGCAGGAAAAGTATCCTGATTGGGGCACAACCTCTTATTCCAGCCCTATACACTGTTTACATTCTACTCCTGAACAATTGGCAGTGCCTGGATCCAGAGGTGCTCCAGGACCTGTGTCTTTCTGGCTTGTCTCTAAATACAGGTATCCTCTAGTACAATCAGTGGATGCTCTTTTGGTTCCACAGGATCCTTACACCCTGATCTATGTATTTCCTCCCCTGAAACTCCTTCTTTGTCTGCTTCTCAAGATGGAGGGCATTCTTGTCATACTCATTGCTCCAGACTGGCCTGACAAGACTCTTCACAATTGTGGGTACTTCCAGATCAACCTGATCTTCTAGTTCAAGGACTCAGTAACCATCCTGTTTCATGCATCATTGACATAAATGTCATGGTTGTCCCATGATGCTGAAAGCTAGAAAGTCCACTTTCCACAAGGTCTCTCAGTGCACATGGAATGCATACTTTTCTTTAGGTGAATCTAGAAATGTTCACCCCAGGAAATTCACCTTGGACGAATCCTGGCCTATTTGCAGGTGGGTCAGGTGCAGCGTTTAGCCCTTGGCACCTTTTAGGATCATGTCCTTGCTTTTGCAATCATGATCCAAAGACCGCTATTTTCTCATTCCTTGATCAAGACTTTTGTGCTGGGTTTCTCCCATGTGGCCCCTCTTTTCTGCACCATGACTAAATGAGATCTAAATTTGATTCTCTTGGCCCTTTTGAACCTATCAGGAATATTACCCTTTCTACTCTGACAAGGTTATGTTTCTTGTTGCTATCAGGGTAAGTTGGTGGACTTATCCTATAAATAACCCTTACCACATACATTCTTACTGCACACACTGCAGGAAGAACAGCAAGCGGACTTATTTGGGATTCTAAAAATGTTTCTTTTTTTACCATAGAGTCTTTAATATCACATTGATACTTCTACATTTTTCTTGAACAGGAAATTTGGGAGAACCAAACTTTGAAAGTTAAACAGTTTTGTGTAAATCAATCAAAAAGGTACGTATAGTTATTAGACGTGCAGAAGAAAACTTTTTTTTTTTTTTTTAAATTTCGAATTGATTTGTTAAGTTACTAATTTAGTTTTGTAACAAAATTCATTTGTTTTCATTGTTAGATTTTGACCAGATTCAGATTTTTCTTTTACAATGGATTCAAAGTATTTGAAGTGGAAATATTGGATCCATTCAAATTCAATGTGAAGAATAGCCATTTGTTAACCATGATTCATCTGCTGTCAGCAGTCCTTGAGATCGGGTGTGGTTTTTACGGGGAACCCCACACCAAAATTTAAAAAAATTGTTTGGGGTCCCCCGCAAAATCCATGCCAGATGCTTATCCAAGCATGCAACCTGGCAGATCAGGAAAGGGAAGGCGGGTAAATGAGCAAGTGCTCCTCCTAAACCATACCAGGCCACGTGCCCTCAACATGGGGGGGTGCTCTGAGGCAGGGGGGCACCCCCCCAAAGTACCTTGTGCCCATGTTGATGGGGACAAGGGTGTCTTCCCCACAACCTTGGGTGCTGGTTGTGGGGGTCTGCGGGCAGGGCACTTATCAGAATCTGTAAGCCCCCTTTAACAAAGAGCCTCAAGATCCCGCCCCCCCCCCCCCATGTGAATGAGTAGGGGTATACCCCTGTTCATTCACCAAAAAAATGTGTCAAATAAAACCGCAGACCGTTTTTGACCAGTCCTTTTAGAAAAAAAACAAAAATATACCCCGAATGAAATCCAGCGTAAATCATAATGAACACTGACCTGAATTCTAAGTCCCTGCCCACAGACCCTTACAACCACAATCCACTGTTGGGGAAGAGTACATTGTCCCCATCATTATGGGGACAAGGTGCTTTGTGGGGGTAGCCTCCCTGCCCCAAAGCACCCCTTTTCATTTTGAGGGCAAGGGTCTGGTATGAATTTGGGGGAGAGGGCCCATTTTGTATTTTTTTTTTTCTTTTCTTTTAAATAAATGCCTGCACTGGTTTGTTTATATTCTGCTGTCAGTGGGGAATTCCACTGACAGCAGCTTCATCATGGTTGTTGAGGACAAATTAATGTCCTTATTTCTTCAATGTGTATTTTGGAATCATTGAAATTTGTTACTGTTGTATTCAGAAATTCAGATGCATACGAATTTCCAAACAGCAAAATTTCATCAGAATTTCAATTCAGAATGAAACAAACCACATATGGCTAATAGTTATTTTATACAAAAAATATCCAGTATATATTGATTATATCCCAAGCATCCCTACTTTATTCAGGCTATAGAATTGCCAGTTTGCTGAGTCACAGCAGTAATTTAAATGTTTTAAAATTTTCTTTTATTTTCTATCAAAATGCTTGAAGCTGAATTCCAGGTATGGCAACTTTTACATTGTTACATTGTTCAGTTGGTGTTATATTATAATGCCACTTCATATCACTCAAATTAAGTATGTTTTGTTTTTTTTTTTCAGACTTGAAACAGTGCTTGGTGAGACCAAGGACCTTCATACAAAGGTATTGTACTTATTGTACACTTGCAAAAGAGGCGGCAATCCTGGTTTCTGCTATTTTTTATTTGCAGAATACACTGTCTGCTCTATAGCAGTGGTTTTGCTAAAGCTGGCCATACATGGATTGAATGTTTTGGTTTCCAGACCTAACAAGCCTTCCCAAAAGCCCTTCTCACAATAAAGGCTCCCCACTCCTAGGTGTGGGGGAGATATGTGGTGGCCTTTGCGCCAGTCTAGATCCAAGATGTCCCAGAGCTCTGGATTATGTCTGTCATTTGAAAGGATACAAAATAGAGTTAATATCCCTGCTGTCTCCTCAGTTTCCACCTTCCAGTTTGCCAACTTCAGCACAAGGAGTGGTTGTGCCAGTTCCTTCAGAAAAACAATTTCATGGTTGCATTTCCAAACCTATTACCAAAACAAAAAAAGGACAACCACCCAGTACAGGACTCCATTAACAGATTTATTTGTGTACCAATACATATCTGCCGAAACGCATCGGGTGGAGCTAGGGCATACGTCACCTTGCATGTGTGCACACCTGCTGCCATCTTTGAAGTGGTACACGCTGTCTTTTACCCTCATACAATGCTGTACTGGATTGTTTGTGATGTAATGCATTACTGTGGCTCAAATATTTAAGGATTTTACACTATGGGCGCTTTTCTTGTTCCATGCACCTGCTTCTGTGTATCCACCACCGTGTATAATCAACAATAAAGGCCTCTTACCAAATTTGTTGGACCATAAAATTATAAATGGTCATAATCGCTTATGAATCATACACCTTCCACCACTCTTCTCATAAGATCTGCAGGTCAGCACACTCCCATTCAAAGCAGTTCATGGTCAAAAAAATTTAAAACTTGCTACACTATAGAAGTGTTTATAAGTGTCCTTTATTGGACTAAAGTTTAAATCCAGCAAGATATAAATAACAACTTTGCTTGTAATCCAGTAGGCAAAAATTAGCTGGCTCCAACCGACTAGTGTGCGTGATGTCATCATGTCTAGGGCATCTAATGTTTGCCTGTTCAAATTGAGGGACACAGCACAGCACAGATCAGCATATGCTTCTATGGGGTCTTTGGGACTTAAGGTTTCCTGCTTTTATCCCTGTGCCAGTTCAATCTCGGGAGCTCCTTACGAACCCATCTACTGTTCTCTTACCCAGAGCACTTGTTTGCTTTGGGAAATGTCATCAGATGTATTTGTTGTCCATCAGGTCCACAATCCCTGACCTTCCCTAGAGGACATTTTGTCTTAGTGCTTTCTCATAGTGTGACACACTCTGATAACCCACGGTAGATAAAATGGTTGCTGTGGGCTGTAGTGGCCATCACCATCCAGATGGTCCAAAGCCTTTTAGAGTCAACTGGATCCTGCTTCCTCAGGAATCAGTGCCAGAAAATTTTCATAGCCTATAGATAGTTTAAACCAGTATAGTACTTCAATAGAAAGTGCTACAGTATATTTAATCTGACATCCCTTCCCCATGGTCAGGCAGTTACTCTGCACTCAACTGTCACAGAAGAGTTGAATATCAAGGGGTCATCCCCTCAGAGGCAACAGCTTTTCTCCAGTCTCTTCTCAGGCTACTTTAACCCTTTCTTCTGCTATTATAGATCTAGTTTCTGAGCAGTCTAACTTGCCTCTGTGGATCAGTTAGTCTTCAGATCACAAAGTCCTCCAGTCCTGGAGCTGGAGAGAGCTACTACTTCAACCATCAGCAAAGATCCAGTCATTAGAGAACACTTGTCTCCTGGAATAAATTATAGAGTTCCAGACCATGTGGGTTCCTTCTATGTACACCATGGGATCATTCCCATGTCAGCTTTTCTGATGCGAACACCATTGGATATCAAGGTACTCTTGCGCCTCTACCAGCAAGAAGGAACAGGTATTCTTGTTGAGATCAAAACTTATCTGGCCCCTAACTTGAAGAAAGCAGAGCAAACAGGCCTAAAAATAAGAGTTTTGTCCAAGTAAGACCTCCTGGAGGCCAGTTTCCCAGCTAGTTCTTTCTGGACATGGGGGTGATGTCCTTGCACCAGGGTGCATTCCATATCCTGCCGAGGTGGAGGACATTGGTGAAGGGTGCCATGATACCCTGGGCTATCTGCATGCCTAACAAATTAGCTAACAACTCATGCAGGAATCCTCTGAAAGTAGCAGAGAATGTTTTAATGACTCAATGTGATATGTCTGCCTGAGTCAAAGCCCTTCCCATCTGGTTGTCTTACAGACTTGAGAAGGGTTTTCTAGCACTCTTCCTTGCATTGGTTTTTCAGAGGAGAATGTTCTTCACTATCCTAATAAGACTTTTGACTGTTGCTCCACAGACTTCTAATGCATTGTTTGATCTGAAGGTGGTCAGACTTTACGAAGATTTAGTTCAAATAAGGGACTCCTGGGAAAGCGCTCTCTTGGGGCCTTCCCCAAGGTTTGTATTCATTTCTACAGATAAATAGGAGTTGTTTCTTAGCTGTATCATATCTGTATCACTCGCTGTCAGTTTGGAGAAGAGATCTACCTTTTATCCTTGCCTAATCCTGGTCTAGGAAGCTCCCATGTACCTTACTTTCTTAGTTGTATGGTCTCTGTAGGATTCAGAAATCGCTGCTACACTGCTCTACTTTAGAGCAAAGTCATCCTCTTGCTTCCTTTGGTGAGGTGAATGTTTGCCCTGGTAGTCCTTTCAGATGCAGTATGTTCCTACTTCTCTTTGACCTCTAGGATCTGTTGAATTGAGGCTGAGAGCCCTGTCTCTGTAAGGCTGCTGTGGTTATCCTTTACCAGAACATTGTTTTGTTTGTTTTTTTTTAGTTTGATTTTTGTATTAGTTACACTTAAGGCTGTAATTCCTTCTTTGTTTACAAATTGTATTTTGTTCCACCTTCTGGTGGGTACAGGTAGACCAATTTTCCAAGCTATGGTCTTTGATTCAGGGTCCCCTTTCTTATGATGATGTCACGTCATTTGTGTGAGAATTTTTGGACAAGAAAGAAAATAGGGTTTTTGTACTCAATGTGAAATTAATTTCTGTGTCCATTGAGGGACGCAGGTCCCACCCCTCTGTGTTAGTCATGTTCTTGATACAGCTTGCTACAAACTGAGATGTCCTGGGTAGTAGGAGGGGTTATGCTGGGCTGGCATTTAGATTTTTTGTATACCAATCATGCTATAGGTGGCAGTTTAACACAACAGTATATGACTTGCTATGTCCTTCGTTTACGCCAAGAAAAGGATTTTACAGTGCTTAAACACTAAAATGCATACTGATACTTTAAATTTATCGTAGGCATTAATGACTCCTGGTGATAAAAAGGTTAGTGTACTGGAGCTCAAGCGCTCCTACCATAATGTGCAAGTATATGCGACACACTTATTTTTTCGTTAGTCCTCCAGCAATGACAGGTCCACTCTCTACATCATTGCTCTGCTGCTGCCATCTTCACTGTCACTCCTTTCAGCTTGGCATCTGTTTTTCTTTTCTTTTTTTTTTTGCTCATTGGGCCATCATTAATGATGTACATGCATGCTGGAGTTACATTATCGACTGAATTCTCAGCATCTCACAAGCCAAAAGTGTGCACTGTACTTTATATGAAACATGCAATAGAAGAAAAATGGTACACAGGTAAAGAAAAATTTGGGCAGATGAGAAATAGTCTCTTCTACCTACAAGCATTTTTTTTTTTTACTTCAGCTCCATGTTATACATTTTCCACAATGTAACAAATGTTGAATTCATAGGATGTTTATAAGCAGCTAACTTCATTCTGGTCCTATAACCATGTTTATTTTCTTAGAATAATGACCAATTGACAGAAGTCACAGAAAGTTGCCAGAAACCAACGAAAGACTGAACGACTTTCAGCTTTTTCCTGTAAACTATTGCCTGTTTTTCGTGTTGTAATATTTTCAAATTCTTGTTTGCAATGTTTCAGTTGATAAGCTAATAAAATTTTGAGATCTTCGAAATGTTGTCCTTAATGTGTATGAAAGATTATAGAGGTAACTCAAATTTGGAGTAAAAACATCAACAAGTCAGCAACAAGTCAAGATGTGTGAAGCTGTTTTTTTTGTTGTTTTACATGTTTATAGTCCTGTTCTGCCCACCAAATGGAAATTATCAAGTTCTAAGGTAGAAGCAGACAGGAATTTTTTTTTTTTTTTTGTTTCAAAGTGGGGTACACGAAGTCTAACTAAATCCAACCCAATATTTGGCCGCCTTCATATGGGTGATTACCGTGAGACATCAGATTCCAGCAGCAAGAATTGGCAGATTCTTGTGGCTGGAATGATAATGTATGTGAATAGTGTTGTCCACTCAGCTTGTACAAAATGACAGGCAGACACAAGCTATCGCGATTTGCATGTAGTCATTAGAGATGAGCGAAGTATTCAAAAATTTGATTCGACTGATTTGGCGAATTCGTGGAAAAATTTTGATTCGAGTCGAATATATTCGCTACGAATTTAACTTATAAAAGGGTGTTTCTAGGCTTCAGAGAGCCTTTATATTAGTGCAGAACACTGTACCTTTAATTTAAATGCCCTTGGAGTCTGCTGGGGAAGAGAAATAATACTGACAGTCAGTATGACATGCAGATGAGTGCCGTCGATCTTAGAATCACCGCACACTTCACTCATTTGGGCAGTCACGGGGCCAAAACCAGAGTGTGGAGCCACAGTGTGGCGGTGGAGGCAGCAGCAATGGGAGGCCATACAGCACCCTATGACAAAATGGAACCCACCAGCAGTGTGAGGAGACCTGAAAGTGGCACATGGCAGAGTGTGGCGATGGAGACAGCAGCAATGGGAGGCCGTACAGGGACCCATGACACACTCTGGACCTGGCAGCAGCATGAGGAGGCGGTACAGGGGCCCATGACAGATTACGGGCCTGGAAGCAGCATGAGGAGTTGGTACGGGGGCCCATGGCAGATTACGGGCCTGGCAGCAGCAATGGGAGGCCGTACAGGGACCCATGACACACTCTGGACCTGGCAGCAGCATGGGGAGGCGGTACAGGGGCCCATGACAGATTACGGGCCTGGCAGCAGCATGAGGAGTCGGTACGGGGGCCCATGACACACTCTGGACCTGGCAGCAGCATGAGGAGGCGGTACAGGGGCGCATGACAGATTACGAGCCTGGCAGCAGCAACTTGGACAGGAGGACGTTCAGCTTCTGCACCGTCGGGTGCGTGCTCGCAAACTGTTGTCTCTTGGAAACGGATTCCAAGAAAGACTGCTGACGGAATCCGTGAAGAGGAGTAGCAGGAGAAGGAGCATCTGAACGAGCGGAATATGCCAACAAGCGACAACAGGGGCCCATGACAGATTACGGGCCTGGCAGCAGCATGAGGAGTCGGTACGGGGGCCCATGGCAGATTAGGGGCCTGGCAGCAGCTATGGGAGGCCCGTAATCTGCCAGCACCCTATGACAAAAAATGGAACCCACCAGCAGTGTGAGGAGACCTGAAAGTGGCACATGGCAGAGTGTGGCGATGGAGACAGCAGCAATGGGAGGCCGTACAGGGACCCATGAGAGACTCTAGACTTGGCAGCAGCATGAGGAGGCGGTATAGGGGCCCATGGCAGATTAGGGGCCTGGCAGCAGCTATGGGAGGCCCGTAATCTGCCAGCACCCTATGACAAAAAATGGAACACACCAGCAGTGTGAGGAGACCTGAAAGTGGCACATGTTTGGGGCATGATTCATGGCGGATTTAGTCAGTTGTGTCAGGAACTGGTGGTTTGAAATCCAGACTAATCCACGCCTGATTCATTTTCACAAACGTGAGTCTCTCCACACTTTGGGTGGACAGTCGTGTCCTCCACGGAGTTGCAATACCTCCTGCCGCACTAAACACGCGCTCCGATGCCACGCTACTGGCCGGGCATGACAGCCTTTCAAGGGCAAATTCAGCTAGTTGGGGCCAAAGGTCAAGTTTCGTTGCCCAGTAGTCAAGGGGATTGTCTACCTCGGTTGGCAGGGTGCTGTCCAAGTAGGCCCAAGCCTGTTGTTTGAGGTCCTGCTCCAGGTCCACCTGATGCTGCTGCTGCTGCTGCGGCTGGTTATTAGTTTCCTCACTGCGCTGGTGAAGAAAGCTACTCATCATCGACTGCAGACTGAGGCAGCTGCTGCTGGTGGAGCTGCCACTGCTCCTACCACCCCACCCCTCCCCTGCTGCCATGGCAGCGGAACGCGAGCGCACAGGGCCCACAGTGTCTGAGGATGGACGTTGGCGCAGACAGGCAGAGACCAGCTGACTACATAGGTGGTTTTTATAGTACGTTATTTTGGCCTCCCTCTCAGCAGGTGTGAAAAAGGCCACCATTTTTGAACGGTAGCGAGGGTCCAACAAGGTGGACAGCCAAAAGTCATCCCTTTGTCTGATGGTTATTATTCGGCTGTCGGTACGCAAGCAAGCGAGCATGCTATGGGCCATTTGTGCCAAGGAATGCGAGGGACTCCCTGCCTCCATCTCCACAGCATACTGCCACGGTGCGTCTGGGTCCTCTGTCTCCTCTTCCTCCTCCACCAGATGCTCCTGCTCCTCCACTCCTGTCCGCTGAGTGGAAAAACCACCCGTTTCACTCAATAATTCCTGAGCACCAATGTCCTCCTCTACCTCCTCCTCTTCTTCCTGTCCTGCCCCCACAGGGGTCATGTGGCATTGAGATCTGTGCGCCACGTCTACCGCACCCTGACCAGCCATTGTTAACAGCATTTGTTCCAGGACGTGCAACAGAGGAATGACGTCGTTCATCCCATAGTCCTGCCGACTCACGAATAGCGTGGCCTCCTCAAAGGGCCTGAGCAAGCGCAGGTGTCACGCATGAGCTGCCAATGGCTGACATCTAAGTTACACAGGGAGTACCTTTATCCGCTTTTAACATCAGGAAATCTGTGATGGCCTTTTGCTGTTCGTAAAGGCGGTCTAACATATGTAGGGTTGATTTCCACCTTGTTGCAACGTCACAGCATGAGGAGTCGGTACGGGGGCCCATGGCAGATTACAGGCCTGGCAGCAGCAATGGGAGGCCCGTAATCTGCCAGCACCCTATGTCAAAAAATTGAACACACCAGCAGTGTGTGAGGAGACCTGAAAGTGGCACATGGCAGAGTGTGGCGATGGAGACAGCAGCAATGGGAGGCCGTACAGGGACCCATGAGAGACTCTGGACCTGGCAGCAGCATGAGGAGGCGGTATAGGGGCCCATGGCAGATTAGGGGCCTGGCAGCAGCTATAGGAGGCCCGTAATCTGCCAGCACCCTATGTCAAAAAATTGAACACACCAGCAGTGTGAGGAGACCTGAAAGTGGCACATGGCATGAGACACTGCGGACCTGGCAGCAGCATGAGGAGGCGGTACAGGGGCCCATGGCAGATTAGGGGCCTGGCAGCAGCTATGGGAGGCCCGTAATCTGCCAGCACCCTATGTCAAAAAATTCAACACACCAGCAGTGTGTGAGGAGACCTGAAAGTGGCACATGGCAGAGTGTGGCGATGGAGACAGCAGCAATGGGAGGCCGTACAGGGACCCATGACAGACTCTGGACTTGGCAGCAGCATGAGGAGGCGGTATAGGGGCCCATGGCAGATTAAGGGCCTGGCAGCAGCTATGGGAGGCCCGTAATCTGCCAGCACCCTATGTCAAAAAATTCAACACACCAGCAGTGTGAGGAGACCTGAAAGTGGCACATGGCATGAGACACTGTGGACCTGGCAGCAGCATGAGGAGGCGGTACAGGGGCCCATGGCAAATTAGGGGCCTGGCAGCAGCTATGGGAGGCCCGTAATCTGCCAGCACCCTATGACAAAAAATGGAACACACCAGCAGTGTGAGGAGACCTGAAAGTGGCACATGGCAGAGTGTGGCGATGGAGACAGCAGCAATGGGAGGCCGTACAGGGACCCATGAGAGACTCTGGACCTGGCAGCAGCATGAGGAGGCGGTATAGGGGCCCATGGCAGATTAGGGGCCTGGCAGCAGCTATGGGAGGCCCGTAATCTGCCAGCACCCTATGACAAAAAATGGAACACACCAGCAGTGTGAGGAGACCTGAAAGTGGCACATGGCAGGGGCATGATTCATGGCGGATTTAGTCAGTTGTGTCAGGAACTGGTAGTTTGAAATCCAGACTAATCCACGCCTGATTCATTTTCACAAACGTGAGTCTCTCCACACTTTGGGTGGACAGTCGTGTCCTCCGCGGAGTTACAATACCTCCTGCCGCACTAAACACGCGCTCCGATGCCACGCTACTGGCCGGGCATGACAGCCTTTCAAGGGCAAATTCAGCTAGTTGGGGCCAAAGGTCAAGTTTCGTTGCCCAGTAGTCAAGGGGATTGTCTACCTCGGTTGGCAGGGTGCTGTCCAAGTAGGCCCAAGCCTGTTGTTTGAGGTCCTGCTCCAGGTCCACCTGATGCTGCTGCTGCTGCGGCTGGTTAGTAGTTTCCTCACTGCGCTGGTGAAGAAAGCTACTCATCATCGACTGCAGACTGAGGCAGCCGCTGCTGGTGGAGCTACCACTGCTCCTACCACCCCACCCCTCCCCTGCTGCCATGGCAGCGGAACGCGAGCGCACAGGGCCCACAGTGTCTGAGGATGGACGTTGGCGCACAAAGGCAGAGACCAACTGACTACATAGGTGGTTTTTATAGTACGTTATTTTGGCCTCCCTCTCAGCAGGTGTGAAAAAGGCCACCATTTTTGAACGGTAGCGAGGGTCCAACAAGGTGGACAGCCAAAAGTCATCCCTTTGTCTGATGGTTATTATTCGGCTGTCGGTACGCAAGCAAGCGAGCATGCTATGGGCCATTTGTGCCAAGGAATGCGAGGGACTCCCTGCCTCCATCTCCACAGCATACTGCCACGGTGCGTCTGGGTCCTCTGTCTCCTCTTCCTCCTCCACCAGATGCTCCTGCTCCTCCACTCCTGTCCGCTGAGTGGAAAAACCACCCGTTTCACTCAATAATTCCTGAGCACCAATGTCCTCCTCTACCTCCTCCTCTTCTTCCTGTCCTGCCCCCACAGGGGTCATGTGGCATTGAGATCTGTGCGCCACGTCTACCGCACCCTGACCAGCCATTGTTAACAGCATTTGTTCCAGGACGTGCAACAGAGGAATGACGTCGTTCATCCCATAGTCCTGCCGACTCACGAATAGCGTGGCCTCCTCAAAGGGCCTGAGCAAGCGCAGGTGTCACGCATGAGCTGCCAATGGCTGACATCTAAGTTACACAGGGAGTACCTTTATCCGCTTTTAACATCAGGAAATCTGTGATGGCCTTTTGCTGTTCGTAAAGGCGGTCTAACATATGTAGGGTTGATTTCCACCTTGTTGCAACGTCACAGCATGAGGAGTCGGTACGGGGGCCCATGGCAGATTACAGGCCTGGCAGCAGCAATGGGAGGCCCGTAATCTGCCAGCACCCTATGTCAAAAAATTGAACACACCAGCAGTGTGTGAGGAGACCTGAAAGTGGCACATGGCAGAGTGTGGCGATGGAGACAGCAGCAATGGGAGGCCGTACAGGGACCCATGAGAGACTCTGGACCTGGCAGCAGCATGAGGAGGCGGTATAGGGGCCCATGGCAGATTAGGGGCCTGGCAGCAGCTATAGGAGGCCCGTAATCTGCCAGCACCCTATGTCAAAAAATTGAACACACCAGCAGTGTGAGGAGACCTGAAAGTGGCACATGGCATGAGACACTGCGGACCTGGCAGCAGCATGAGGAGGCGGTACAGGGGCCCATGGCAGATTAGGGGCCTGGCAGCAGCTATGGGAGGCCCGTAATCTGCCAGCACCCTATGTCAAAAAATTCAACACACCAGCAGTGTGTGAGGAGACCTGAAAGTGGCACATGGCAGAGTGTGGCGATGGAGACAGCAGCAATGGGAGGCCGTACAGGGACCCATGACAGACTCTGGACTTGGCAGCAGCATGAGGAGGCGGTATAGGGGCCCATGGCAGATTAAGGGCCTGGCAGCAGCTATGGGAGGCCCGTAATCTGCCAGCACCCTATGTCAAAAAATTCAACACACCAGCAGTGTGAGGAGACCTGAAAGTGGCACATGGCATGAGACACTGTGGACCTGGCAGCAGCATGAGGAGGCGGTACAGGGGCCCATGGCAAATTAGGGGCCTGGCAGCAGCTATGGGAGGCCCGTAATCTGCCAGCACCCTATGACAAAAAATGGAACACACCAGCAGTGTGAGGAGACCTGAAAGTGGCACATGGCAGAGTGTGGCGATGGAGACAGCAGCAATGGGAGGCCGTACAGGGACCCATGAGAGACTCTGGACCTGGCAGCAGCATGAGGAGGCGGTATAGGGGCCCATGGCAGATTAGGGGCCTGGCAGCAGCTATGGGAGGCCCGTAATCTGCCAGCACCCTATGACAAAAAATGGAACACACCAGCAGTGTGAGGAGACCTGAAAGTGGCACATGGCAGGGGCATGATTCATGGCGGATTTAGTCAGTTGTGTCAGGAACTGGTAGTTTGAAATCCAGACTAATCCACGCCTGATTCATTTTCACAAACGTGAGTCTCTCCACACTTTGGGTGGACAGTCGTGTCCTCCGCGGAGTTACAATACCTCCTGCCGCACTAAACACGCGCTCCGATGCCACGCTACTGGCCGGGCATGACAGCCTTTCAAGGGCAAATTCAGCTAGTTGGGGCCAAAGGTCAAGTTTCGTTGCCCAGTAGTCAAGGGGATTGTCTACCTCGGTTGGCAGGGTGCTGTCCAAGTAGGCCCAAGCCTGTTGTTTGAGGTCCTGCTCCAGGTCCACCTGATGCTGCTGCTGCTGCGGCTGGTTAGTAGTTTCCTCACTGCGCTGGTGAAGAAAGCTACTCATCATCGACTGCAGACTGAGGCAGCCGCTGCTGGTGGAGCTACCACTGCTCCTACCACCCCACCCCTCCCCTGCTGCCATGGCAGCGGAACGCGAGCGCACAGGGCCCACAGTGTCTGAGGATGGACGTTGGCGCACAAAGGCAGAGACCAACTGACTACATAGGTGGTTTTTATAGTACGTTATTTTGGCCTCCCTCTCAGCAGGTGTGAAAAAGGCCACCATTTTTGAACGGTAGCGAGGGTCCAACAAGGTGGACAGCCAAAAGTCATCCCTCTGTCTGATGGTTATTATTCGGCTGTCGGTACGCAAGCAAGCGAGCATACTATGGGCCATTTGTGCCAAGGAATGCGAGGGACTCCCTGCCTCCATCTCCACAGCATACTGCCACGGTGCGTCTGGGTCCTCTGTCTCCTCCTCCTCCTCCTCTACCAGATGCTCCTGCTCCTCCACTCCTGTCCGCTGAGTGGAAAAACCACCCATTTCACTCAATAATTCCTGAGCACAAATGTCCTCTTCTACCTCCTCCTCTTCTTCCTGTCCTGCCCCCACAGGGGTCATGTGGCGTTGAGATCTGTGCGCCACGTCTACCGCACCCTGACCAGCCTTTGTTAACAGCATTTGTTCCAGGACGTGCAACAGAGGAATGACGTCGTTCATCCCATAGTCCTGCCGACTCACGAATAGCGTGGCCTCCTCAAAGGGCCTGAGCAAGCGCAGGTGTCACGCATGAGCTGCCAATGGCTGACATCAAAGTTACACAGGGGAGTACCTTTATCCGCTTGTAACATCAGGAAATCGGTGATGGCCTTTCGCTGTTCGTAAAGGCGGTCTAACATGTGTAGGGTTGAATTCCACCTTGTTGCAACGTCGCAGATCAGGCGATGCTGTGCAATTCCGTTCTGACGCAGCAGCTCAAGGAGGGTGTGCTTTGCGGTGTAGGAATGGCTGAAATGCATGCAAAGTTTACGTGACATTTTAAGGATGTCTTGCAGTGGGATGGTGGATTTTAGGAACCGCTTGACAACCAGATTGAACACGTGAGCCATGCATGGCGCATGGCACAACCTTCCTTGACGCAGAGCAGACACCATGTTCTTTCCGTTGTCGGTCAACATGGTTCCGATTTTGAGTTTGCGCGAAGACAGCCATCTGTCGATTTCTCTTTTCATTACACTGAGAAGTTCCTCCCCTGTGTGACTACGTTCGCCAAGGCATACCAGGTGCAGCACAGCGTGACACCGTTGCGCCCTGCACATGTGATATGCCGGTCGGGTAATGGGACTTGGCACGGGGGTGGCGGCTGAGGACACGAAGGAAGAAGAGGTGGTAGAGGCGGACATCTTTTGTGGACCAAGGACGTGCAAACGTGGAGGCAAAAGCGGCGTGACCTGTCCAAGTTGCTGGTGCGGCTGTGACGGCACCACGTTCACCCAGTGGGCCGTAAATGACATGTAGTGTCCCTGACCGTAGTTACAGCTCCACACGTCGGCGCTGCCGTGCACTTTGGCAGAGACCGACATGCTCAAAGACTGTACAGAAAAAATATATAAAAATCCCCCTGCGCTCCACAGAACCTAGTGAGTGAGCTGCTATCACCTATTCTCTATACCCCAAGATATGTGAAACAAATTATATTAGTGGTGAAGCGCTCAACTAAAATAATCAAAAAACTAGTGCAATAACCCCTTTATAAATATACGCTGGTGAAAAAGGTGATAAATAATACCTCTTATACAAATAATACAATAATAACTAGTGCAATATCCTCATCACTTTATATTACATCCCTAGTGGTGTAGTGATTAATATTACTTAAACTGTGCAAAAAAAAAGGTACTCAAATGCAATTAATCGGACCAATTTAAATAAGAAACAAATAGGATGGTGATGCCACACTGTGCAAAAACATAAAAAGTGTTCAAATAATATCACTCCATGCTGCAATAGTGCTCTTCGTGAAATCTTGACATGACTCCCCTCAATGATAGCCAAAATGCCCCCTCACCTTCCACATTCGACCCTTGCGGGTCACAGAGCTTTTTTTATATATATAATTGCCAGATTTATTCTCCTCCACTGCCTCCACCGACCATGATCCTCCTCCAGGCAGTAAGTAATACTCCAAAAGCTCCCCTCACAAAACGGACTCTGCCAGATATAATTCTCCTCCACTGCCTTCACCGCTCAAAATCCTCCTCCAGGCAGTCAGTTACACTCCAATACCCCTCATAGAATGGACACAGGCACAGGGCGCATATGAAAAACAGAATCCCATCTCCATAGTGCAACACCGTTTAATACACTTCATCAGTAGAATCGAACATTACACTCACATGTCCTTCAGCAAGGTAAAGCAGTTCCCATGTACTATGGGTGTATACAGGTGTCCAAAGATGGCGTCCGAACCCGGAACCGGAAGTACGTCACCCCTATACGTCGACGCGTTGCGCCACAGTCACGTGGCTTCTTCAGGATCCTGAAGAAGCCACGTGACTGTGGCGCAACGCGTCGACGTATAGGGGTGACGTACTTCCGGTTCCGGGTTCGGACGCCATCTTTGGACACCTGTATACACCCATAGTACATGGGAACTGCTTTACCTTGCTGAAGGACATGTGAGTGTAATGTTCGATTCTACTGATGAAGTGTATTAAACGGTGTTGCACTATGGAGATGTGATTCTGTTTTTCATATGCGCCCTGTGCCTGTGTCCATTCTATGAGGGGTATTGGTGTGTAACTGACTGCCTGGAGGAGGATTTTGAGCGGTGAAGGCAGTGGAGGAGAATTATATCTGGCAGAGTCCGTTTTGTGAGGGGAGCTTTTGGAGTATTACTTACTGCCTGGAGGAGGATCATGGTCGGTGGAGGAGAATAAATCTGGCAATTATATATATAAAAAAAGCTCTGTGACCCGCAAGGGTCGAATGTGGAAGGTGAGGGGGAATTTTGGCTATCATTGAGGGGAGTCACGTCAAGATTTCACGAAGAGCACTATTGCAGCATGGAGTGATATTATTTGAACACTTTTTATGTTTTTGCACAGTGTGGCATCACCATCCTATTTGTTTTTTATTTAAATTGGTCCGATTAATTGCATTTGAGTACCTTTTTTTTTTGCACAGTTTAAGTAATATTAATCACTACACCACTAGGGATGTAATATACAGTGATGAGGATATTGCACTAGTTATTATTGTATTATTTGTATAAGAGGTATTATTTATCACCTTTTTCACCAGCGTATATTTATAAAGGGGTTATTGCACTAGTTTTTTGATTATTTTAGTTGAGCGCTTCACCACTAATATAATATGCTCAAAGACTGGCCCACCATCTCTTCTACATGTGAATTCAGGGCTGGCACTGCCTTTTTGGCGAAGAAATGACGGCTTGGCACTCTCCACCGCGGCGCGGCACAAGCCATCATTTCTCGGAAAGGTGCTGAGTCCACCACTTGGAAAGGGAGGGACTGCAGCACCAGCAACTTGGACAGGAGGACGTTCAGCTTTTGCACCGTCGGGTGCGTGCTCGCAAACTGTTGTCTCTTGGAAACGGATTCCAAGAAAGACTGCTGACGGAATCCGTGAAGAGGAGTAGCAGGAGAAGGAGCATCTGAACGAGCAGAAGATGGCAACGAGCGACAACTCCCCTCAGCAGAGGTGTTGGAGCCTTGACTGGCTGATAGAGGGCGATTGACGTCGGGTGACGGAGCAAGTAACGGAGCGGGTGATGGAGCAGGGGCTGGGGCGGGCAGAACCGCCGTATCTTTATCACGGTTTTCCCAGGCCACCAAATGGCGACGCTGCATATGCTGCCGCAACGCTGTAGTCCCAACATGGGCCCCCTGGCCACGCTTGACTTTCTGGCCACATAGTCGACATACGGCTACGTTTACTTCCTCGGGCGGCTTGACAAAAAATTGCCACACCGCCGAGTAGGAAACTTTGCCCCCGATACTCCTCACTGGCTGACTGCTGCTTCCTCCGTGCACACCGGCACCACTACTGGCCGTGGTGGTAGGCTGCAGTGGAGCTGGTGCTGTACTCCGTGGCCGTTTGCCTCCACTGACACTGCTGCGACCCTGCTGCCTCCTGGGCAACCCACCGACTGTTTTGCTCGCTGCCAAGCTGCCACCCTCTTCTCCTGATGATGCGGAAGCAATAGCCTGATGACGACGAGGCTGCCAAGTGCGATCAGCCTCCTCATCATCAATTAGGGTCTCCGCCTCACTACTAGCCCCCTCGGCTGCGTGTGGGTCAGGAGACAGACCTGTCTCTAGACCGGCTACCGAGCCACTCTCCTCGCCACTACTTCTTCGCCTGGCTGCTGAAGAGGCGGATGTCTCCCCCCGTTCCTGACCGCCCTCTGTTTGCTCTTCCTCACTGTACAGTGGGGCTGAGCCCACAGCATGCGATACTTCGCTTGGTGAGGGAACACCAAAGGGCAGGGGCAGGTAGAGGACACGTGATTTCAGTGGGCTTGGTCCCGGGCCATGCCAACTAACGGTTGTGTCTGACGTACCCACCGACCGTTGGCTGTAGGTGTCAGAGGTGACCTGGGAAGAGGAAGACGACCAAGCCAACCAATCGATGACGGCAGGGTTGTCGGTGGAGACACGACCGCTGGATGACACCGGGAGCACTGGCCTCTGGCTGCGAATAGTGCTGCCTCGACCCCTTCCTCTGCTGCCACGTCTGCTCGCTCCTAAAACATTGCCTCCTCTGCCACTCCTCTGCATGTTGTCTGACATACTCTTTAATTAAACGATTGTGTCCCTGAGTAACAATTCTGTGTCTGTCCCTGAGTAACAATTCTGTGTCCCTGAGTAACGTTTCTGTGGCCCTAAGTAACAGTTCTGTGTCCCTCAGTAACAGTTCTGTGTCCCTCAGTAACAGTTCTGTGTCCCTCAGTAACAATTCTGTGTCCCTCAGTAACAATTCTGTGTCCCTCAGTAACAATTCTGTGTCCCTCAGTAACAATTCTGTGTCCCTCAGTAACAATTCTGTGTCCCTCAGTAACAATTCTGTGTCCCTCAGTAACAATTCTGTGTCCCTCAGTAACAATTCTGTGTCCCTCAGTAACAATTCTGTGTCCCTCAGTAACAATTCTGTGTCTGTCCCTAAGTAACAATTCTGTGGCCCTAAGTAACAATTCTGTCTGTCCCTGAGTAACAATTTTGTCTGTCCCTGAGTAACAATTTTGTCTGTCCCTGAGTAACAATTCTGTCTGTCCCTGAGTAACAATTCTGTCTGTCCCTGAGTAACAATTCTGTCTGTCCCTGAGTAACAATTCTGTCTGTCCCTGAGTAACAATTCTGTCTGTCCCTGAGTAACAATTCTGTCTGTCCCTGAGTAACAATTCTGTCTGTCCCTGAGTAACGTTTCTGTGGCCCTAACTAACGTTTCTGTGGCCCTATGTAACGTTTCTGTGGCCCTATGTAACGTTTCTGTGGCCCTAAGTAACGATTCTGTGGCCCTAACTAACGTTTCTGTGTCCCTAACTCTCTCCCTGCATACAGCCAGGTCTGCCTCTGTTGAATGACTGGAGGCAAATGGAGAATTCTAAAATGGCCGCCATTTATAGCTCGACCATTACACTGTGCTGGCTGGCTGGCTGCTGATTGGCTAATGCGATCACATGTCATGAATGAATGCATTATGGGTCAGCGCGCCTTGTCTGCGCGCCTTCCCAGACATCCCCGCTCCGTCGCCGCACATGTCGCCGCCATTTTAGGAAAAATTTCGATTCGCGCATCCGAAGTCTGCTTATTTTCGGATTCGACGCGAATCGAAATTTTCCTAATATTCGAAACGAATTCCACTTCGCCTACTTCGATTCGCTCATCTCTAGTAGTCATACACCAAGCAGTTACCTGTTATTCGGGACAATGCTTAAGCCTGGATACAGTCCTTTATGGAAAGATGTGGTTAGGGATAGGTGTCTGAACCCAAAACCATCTGACTGCATCCTTGCTCTGACATCCGCCCCTAACCACAGGTAACCAGTTGGTTTCCTGCTGCATGTGAACAGCAACAGTTGGTGTCATCCTGTAATTTTTTTTATTCAGGCTGAGCAGCTGCCACTTATCTCATACAGGAGAGAGAGGTGCGCCAGACTAAGTGTAGTAAAAATGGTAACCGTTTATTGCACACAAGATTTAAAAACTCACAAGATGTGGGTATATATCAGGCATCAAGTATTAGTAGGAGGATGTCATCTGGGCTGGACATCTGGAGTGGTTGGCTGGAGTACTTAGCGGGTCCCAACGGAGGAGCGAGAAGGGCAGACCATAGTCCCGGGAGTCGCGGTGCAGGGAAGGAACCGTGCTCTGGCCAGGTGCTGCTAATCTCTCACACCAGCGTGGGTAAGGTCACGTAGTAGAGCCAGCTTGAAGCGCAGCCAAGATGGCCGCTGAGCAGAAGTGACGTCAAGACGTAGCAAGGAGTTGTCGGAAGGGGCGCTGACGAGTATCAGGTCTGATGGAAACGCTGTTTGCCTTGAAACGCTGTTTGCCTTGAAACGCTGTTTGCCTTGAAACGCTGTTTGCCTTGAAACGCTGTTTGCCTTGAAACGCTGTTTGCCTTGAAACGCTGTTTGCCTTGGCTGCCCCTGTGCTGTACTTGCAGGTCTGCTGTTTGAATGTAGGCCAGTTTCTTTCTCACTTTTGAAATTACTTTTTTGCTCACCAAACAATTTCTGAGATCTAAAATGTAGTATATAAAAGGTTACAGTATTAGATGATGAACCGCCTCTTACCTTTTTCATCCAGTGAGGGGCACAGGAGTTCTGTTGATGCCATGTTTGTTTGACAGTACCAATCCTTCTGTAGTTGGCAGCAAAAGAAAAAAAAAAGTAGGCCAGCCACAGGATAACCCCTCCTCTACCCAGCATGCCTCAGTTTTTTGCTAGTGTCATAAGGATAGATGTATTTTTCTTCAGCTTTGTTGAAAAAAGTCTAACCAATGTTTGCTAGCCTTTTTCTTCACTTTTTCCAGTGCGTTTTTTTTTTTTTCCCTGGATTCTTCTTTCTCAGCTGCAGTCATGATTCCTCTCTACATTGCTGCTTAAACTGATCTCGACATTGCAGCTATCTGGATTGGCCTTTTCTAAGCTCAACTCTGGAGTGTGACATCCACACCACATTTGACTACTGTAGACATGTGGAACTAATCTGGAATGTTACCTTCAGGCGTGTGTATATGTATCTGTGTGTATATATATATGTGTGTGGGACTTTACTGGTGGCAGTTGGAGTCTCTCCTTACATCCCATTTTCATTTGCCAGGTTCTGCCCTACATTGGTAGTGACTTTAGTCTGTTAAACTGTGGTAGATTGCATTAGATCCCTTAGACAGCATTTCTCATCTTCCAAGGAAGACCCCTTTCTAATTGATCCTGTGGAAAAACTTTCTGGAGCCAGAATGTGGTCCATCACCACATTGGGTAACGATTTTGTTCTTTTACCTGGTGTTTCCATAATTTTGTCCAACCCCTGTTCAACTTAAATGTCAAACTCCATGCTATCACAAACCATGCATTGAGACCACCTAACTCTGCGTATACTGCTGTATACTCAAAACATTTCTGCACAGTTCATAAAAAAAAAACATGATTAGCTTAAAGTAATAAGCAAGAAGTCTTTGTTTTCGCAATTTAAATTTTAGTGCATACAAAGTCCTACATTAAATTAAAAATTGTTAAAACATGTAAAAGAATGTCAGTGGGCTGTTATAAGGCACTTAGTCCTGGGAGTCGCGGTGCAGGGAAGGAACCGTACTCTGGCCGGGTGCTGCTAATCTCTCACACCAGCGTGGGTAAGGTCACGTAGTAGAGCCAGCTTGAAGGGCAGCCAAGATGGCTGCCAAGCGGAAGTGACGTCAAGACGTAGCAAGGAGTCGTCAGAAGGGGCGCTGACGAGTTTCAGGTCTGATGAAAAGGCTGTTTGCCTTGAAACGTGTCACCGCCCCTTCCGATGACTCCTTGCTATGTCTTGACGTCACTTCCACTCGGTGGCCATCTTGGCTGCGCTTCAAGCCGGCTCTACTACATGACCTTACCCACGCTGGTATGAGAGATTAGCAGCACCCGTCCAGAGCACGGTTCTTTCCCTGCACCGAGACTCCTGGGACTATCATCTGCCCTCCTCACTCCTCCGTTGGGACCCGCTAAGAGCACTAGCTACTGCGAGAGCCTTGACCCCTGGTACTCCAACACTGCCCCAAACTACATCACTGACCTAATATCCAAGTACCACCCAACACGCACTCTCCGCTCCTCACAAGACCTCCTTCTCTCTAGTTCCCTGGTCTCCTCATCCCATGCCCGCCTCCAGGACTTCTCTGGGGCATCACCCATCCTCTGGGACTCCTTACCCCAATCCATCAGACTATCACCTACTCTCCTCTCCTTTAGGCGCACCCTGAAAACCCACCTCTTCAGGGAAGCCTACCCCGCCCTCTGTTAATTGCCAATCTCCTCCACTCTTCCTACCACTCCATCCTTCACAGCTATCCCTCCCATACCACTATCCCCTCCCTCCTAGATTGTAAGCTCCAAGGAGCAGGGCCCTCGAACCCCTCGTGTATCACATTGTATTGTTATTGTACTGTCTCGTGTATTGTCTCCCATTGTAATGTACAGCGCTGAGCAAACTGTTGGCGCTATATAAATATTGTATAATAATAATAATCCGCTCCAGTTGTCTAGCCCAGATGTCTCCCTACTAATACTTTATGCCTGATATATACCCACGTCTTGTGTGTTTTTAAATCTTGTGTACAATAAACTGTTACCATTTTTACTACACTTAGTCTGGGACACCTCTCTCTCCTCTATTTTCTCCACAGAGTTCCAGTTTACTCTAGAGTGCAGCCTCACGACTGTGTTCACATTGCAGATATATATAAAATCTATTCTTCTCTACCACCCTCCTGCCCAGTACTGCCTGAGCTATAAGTCTCCTCCACCCCTCGAACTATTCAAGCTGCTTAACCCACCCTGAACAACCATATACTTTATTTTACTCCCACAACTTTTCTCCTCCCCCCTAATCTCGCGGAGAAGTCCCTATGCTCCCCCAAAAAAACGGAACTATTTATACATCTCTAAAGACTTTGTGAACCCCATACCCAGTACTACCTCTCCTGCACCAATACACACTTCTGTTTGTCACTTATCTCATACACCTGTCATTCTAAATGCAAGAATCCAGTGACTCTTGCCAGTGAAATCTGGTGTCTGCAAGTAATCGCCTATACGAAGAGAGAGCTGTATAGCCTCCAGCTTTTCTATCATTGTAATTAGTTCATTGTGGGCTAAACTGGCCCAAACAAATTATTTTGCGACTGCCATCAGCACAGTAAAAACTCTAGCATCAGCTACATACAGTATACAGGTGTGTGGAACAAAATCAAGTTAGGCTAAGTGCCGCTAAGTCATTCACAGGAAGCACTGTATCTATCAGTGCATGATGTTGGTCTCAAATAGTTCTGCGACATCTGCACCTTCCCTGGTGCTTCTTGAATACTCCCCTATGGGAAACTTGCAAAGGATGCTCCATCACTGCTTTTGTGCCTTGCAGTTACTTGCTCTTCATGTTTGATAAAGACATTCTGATGATGTGAGGAGTGATTTGAAATATTTTTTCTGTAGTCAGCAGGGCAAAGGGAGTCAGAACCAAGCCAAAATGGGACGTTTTGGCCAATGGCAACCTCAGACATTTTAAAATCACCCAAGTCTTCCTAACACTATGGTTGATAGCTGGTCATCCTCTGCTGGGAAGCAGCCCTATACTGGGGTTTTTTGTGCAAGTATCACTAGTGGTGAACATTTTAAAGTGAAGTGACTGGCCTCAGGTGATACACAGATGAGACCAATCCTACATACGTTGTTTGCAGCCATTTGTCCTGTACATCCTTGTAAAAATGAGATGAAAAGGATTTTTCAGACTCATAAAGCAGGAGGTGGGGAGCTGCAGTTACACACTGTACAACAACTCTGAGAGCTGATTGGAGCGGAGGCTGTCAATCAGCTGGAGGTCCCTTCCTGTCACCTTTTTAGCTCTTGGTATCAGGAAAACATGTCACTCCTGCTGATAACAAAGGAACTAGACAGCAGGGGTATGGGTAGATTTACTAGAGAGTGCAAAATCTGGTGCAACTCTGCAGAGAAACCAATCCACTTCCAGGATTTTTTGTCAAAGCTTAATTGAGCAAGCTAAAATTAGAAGCTGATTGGCTACCATGCACAGCTGCACCAGAATTTGCGCACTCCAGTTTTAGTAAATCGTCCCCTTGGCGTTTTGGAGAGAGACGAGTAAACACTATAGAAATGTGCTTTGTTCAGATTTCATGTCTGAGGTTTACAACCACTTTAAGCTGAGACACAAAGAGAAAGTATCACCCGATCAAGTGTTCCAACCGGCAACCACAACCAGAGTGAAGGGTACATGAAGTCACTCAATTTTACAGTCGTGTTGACCGCTATGCTATTTTAGTTTCTGAGATGCATCTATCTGTAAGCCATATGTGTTTTTAAAGAATATACTTTTTTTCTACTACAATAAATATGATTTTAAAAGCATATACTTCTTGACATGTCATGATACATATGCCTCTAATATCCAATTAAGGGGAAAAAATAGCTTCTTGTACTTGTATATAGGGATGTGACATTTTGGAGTATACCTGCAATCTAATACAGTAGTGTTTGAGAAAGAAGGGTGGTAAAATAGAAAGCTTTCAATATTCAAGAAAGAGAAATAAGGAGGAAGAGTACTGGCATGTCTGCAGACATCCGAATCTGTGGTGTGGACTGGCCAGCATATGCATAAGAGACATGGAGGAAAGAGGGAACGAGGAGTTTGGAGACTTTAGCATGACAATACAGTACATATCCAAACACTAGCTTGTGTGTCTTACTGTCCTGAACTCCAGGCCCATTAGGCATTTGTCAGCTACTGCATACTCTTGGGATCAAAAATTATGAAACCTTTCTATCAATTAAATATTGTAAAGGTATTTTTGCTTCAAGGTTGTAAAAAAGGATATGTCCCAGTTCTGAAATGTAAATCCTTTTACTGGCTGTGCAGTTTCAAGTTTGGTGAAGGATCCATTTTAATATATATTACATATATTTAGGGATCCAAAACTTTGCAAAGATCACCCTTTATCTCTGCCTTTTCTTTCCCTGTACTTTAAGAGAAGCTATAATAGGCTCAGAACTGTGTAAGCATTGCTCAGTTTACACTTGGCTGCCCCTGTGCTGTACTTGCAGGTCTGCTGTTTGAATGTAGGCCAGTTTTTCTCACTTTTGAAATTACTTTTATGCTCACCAAACAATTTCTGAGATCTAAAATGTAGTATATAAAAGGTTACAGTATTAGATGATGAACCGCCTCTTACCTTTTTCATCCATTGAGGGGCACAGGAGTTCTGTTGATGCCATGTTTGTTTGACAGTGCCAATCCTTCTGTAGTTGGCAGCAAAAGAAAAAGAAAAAAGTAGGCTAGCCACAGGATAACCCCTCCTCTACCCAGCATGCCTCATTTTTTTGCTAGTGTCATATAAGGATAGATGTATTTTTCTTCAGCTTTGTTGAAAAAAGTCTAACCAATGTTTGCTAGCCTTTTTCTTCACTTTTTTCCCAGTGCGTTTTTTTTTTTTTCCTGGATTCTTCTTTCCCAGCTGCAGTCATTCCTCTCTACATTGCTGCTTGAACTGATCTCGACATTGCAGCTATCTGGATTGGCCTTTTCTAAGCTCACCTCTGGAGTGTGACATCCACACCACATTTGACTACTGTAGACATGTGGAACTAATCTGGAATGTGACCTTCAGGCGTACATATATATACACGTACTGAGGATCTCCCAGTGGCCTACCTTACCAGGAACACTACTAGACATATAGAAGATATGCTTACTTTTTGGGACTTTACTGGTGACAGTTGGAATCTCTCCTTACATCCCATTTTCATTTGCCAGGTTCTGCCCTACATTGGTAGTGACTTTATTCTGTTAAACTGTGGTAGATTGCATTAGATCCCTTAGACAGCATCTCTCATCTTCCAGGGAAGACCCCTTTCTAATTGATCCTGTGGAAAAACTTTCTGGAGCCAGAATGTGGTCCATCACCACATTGGGTAACGATTTTGTTCTTTTTGCCTGGTGTTTCCATAATTGTGTCCAACCCCTGTTAAACTTAAATGTCAAACTCCATGCTTTCACAAACCATGGATTGAGACCACTTATCTCTGCGTATACTGCTGTATACTTAAAACTTTTTTGCACAGTTCATAAAAAAAAAAAAAACATGATTAGCTTAAAAGTAATAAGCAAGAAGTCTTTGTTTTCGCAATTTAAATTTTAGTGCATACAAAGTCCTACATTAAATTAAAAATTGTTAAAACATGTAAAAGAATGTCAGTGGGCTGTTATAAGGCATTTTCTGGACTACAATTCGAAATACTTTTCATCTTGATTATTGGTATGCTGACATTTAGAGAAAATAAAGCACCTGGTGCCTTACCATCATATCCTACATATCAAAATAATTCGGGGTATCGATTATGAAAAAAATCTTTGAACATAAATTGAATTTGGTCAGTAGTTAAGAGGAAGCCTATCAGCCTGTTTAAATAAAAATGTAAACGGGCTTTATCTTCAATTTCATAGTCTTCGTATACTAGTTGTGTTTCTTGTGCACAAAACCATTGCTTGCATTCATTAAGTCCTTGTGATATCCGTTCTTCAGATCTAAGCTGGCTGCTGTTCTATTAGAATCAGATTTTGTTGACTTCTTGTATGTCTAAAATAGAATAAAAAAAGGAAGCCTGTAATACTTGTATCATTTTCTTTATATAATTCAATCTGCAATTAGTAATTTTACTTTTTGCCAATGTTTCCCACTTGCAAACTTTCCCAGGCAGGTAGACAGAAGTGCCCCTTATTCTTTCCATAGTCTCCCTCTTCTCTCCATTGTGGTTGTGTTACAGAGTATAGTAGATGGAGGCAAGACTGATGAATTTTGTAAAAAGCACAAGCTCAAAATGCATTGCTGGTAATACTTACTGTTCACAATCTGCAGAGTATATTTTAATATGGTAAGGATTTTTATGTTGAATTGAGGTGTACTGCCAGAAATGGTACATGTACCCTTTTTTTTTTTTTTCCTTTTTTTTTTTTTGTCAATTTGGCAGCATATTCAAATGAATAGGCTGACTTAACACGTGTGGCATAGCACATTAAACACACCACAATAATGTGAATGGGCCCTGAAGGGAAATGTATGTCTTTTTTGTCTGTCATTTTGTTTTCCCCCTCCATTTTATATTTTGTACTCCATGTTGATTGTTTTATATTATACTCAGAATGAGTTTATGAAAATATGCTCTGTCAGTTGTGTGTTACAGAACTGTGCTCACACATTCTTTTGTTTTTTAGCTTAGCCTTGGTAGAGGGAGGGAAAGTATCCAGTTATTTCTTTGTACTAACAGCACCTGTTTCTGCTATGATATAGTTAAAAGTCAAATACTTCTGTCCCATGGGAAAATAACTGTTGGTTACTTTTAACTGATTTCAAGGTCTGAGAAATCTCATGTTCACAGCCTTGACAAGTATCCAGCGAAATCCTATTGTATGGTTTTCTTTGTTACAATATAAGAAGAATCAATGAATAAAGATTCAGATTGTCTTCTGGAAACCTGTGTGTGCATGCTAATTTCTTCCTTCCAGAACAGTCTCTTGGGCCCAATGGGACCGGAACCTACCAGTGATCATTAGAAGCACAAATCCCTTTCAGGCCCTAAAAAGGTTATTTTTTTTTTTTTTTTTTTAAATGGTCTCCCTCACCTAAGCAAAGTTTGGTATGTCCATGTGATAGTCTTGCCTTTTCCACTGCCAGTCTCCAGACCATCACCAGTTATAGTGGGCCCTGTCAGCTTATCAGAGCTACTTGAGAGCAAGAAGAATCCATGAACTACCAGAGCGCTCATCCCCGCCCTCGTAGATCATTGAGAACTACCTCAGAGGCTGATGGTGCTTGTAGGCTGTTCATTCACAGAAAACTTTGAATGACGTGGCCATGTGGGTGGTGCCCCACACGGCCATGCTGTTTTTAAATTGTGACAGCTGGTGTGGGAGAAGACCCCCACCCACTGTCACAGGGAGGGGGGTAATCAGGAATACGGAGGGAGTGCAGATGCTGGAAAGTGTTACATGTTCCACCCTACAAACGGGTAAAACATGTTCCAAAGGTGAACGTATCCTTTAAATAATAAAATATAATCCACTGACTGGATATAACACATTTCTATCCCTCATATTTGTTTTTTAAGCTACTGTTTACCAGAATTACCACTGTTGTGGCAAAAGAAATTTGTGAGGTATACAAGTATGCAGTATCCAGAAAATTGCAGTCCTGGGTAATGGTACATAGCACCAATAATACCCAAAATCAATGCTGCTTAAAAAAAAATATATGATATTGGCACAAGAATCTGTTCCAGAAAGTTTATAATCCCAGGGAGTTTATTGGTGACTTGATAGAGGTGACCAAAAACCAAAAGATTGCCTTGTGTCAGGTGAATAATTTGTGCTTCCCCTTCATTTTCAGTCCATAGAGACATAACAAAAAAAATTTCTTGTTGAAGTAAAATTAATCTGTGTTCATTTCAAACATCCTGTATCTGCAAGAGGATTTAAAAATAGGAACTTCTGATAAATGTAATTGTAGTAAACACTCCTGAAGCAAACGCATGTCCGTTCTAGTATACTGGGCTCAAAATATCGACAGTCATTGGCAAAAATTGGCACCCCTGCATTTCTGTCAGATAATGCACAACTTTGCCCAGAAAATTGTTGCAATTACAAATGTTTAGGCATTCTCATGTTTATTTTGTGTTCGTATGACACAAAGTGGAGAAACAAAAAGCCAAACCTGACACATTCCACTCAAAACCCCAAAAATGGACTGGACACAATTATTGGCATCCTTAATTTAATATTTGGTAGCACACCCCTTGGAAAAAAATAACTGAGATCAATTGCTCCTGTAACTGTCAATGAATTGTTTACACCTCTCTACTGGAATTTTGAAGCACTCTTCTTTCGCCAACTGCTCCAGGTCTCTCGGATTGGAGAGGATCCTTTTCCCAAATGCTGATTTGAGATCTGAGGTGCTCTTTGACTAGCGCTCTGTTTCATTGTCCTGCTGTAAGACCCATGACCTCTGATGGAGGCCCAGCTTTCTGACACTAGGCCTTAAATTGCACCCCAGAATTTTTTGGCAGTCTTCAGATTGTATAATGCCATGCACATGGTCAAGACCCAGTGCCTGAAGCGGCAAAGCAACCCCAAAACATCAGTGAACCTCCACCATGTGTGACTGTAGGGATTGTATTCTTTTCTTTAAGAGCCTCATTTCATTTTCTGAAAATTGGTAAAAACCAAACCATAAAAGCTGTAATTTTGTTTCACCTGTCAACAATTCATGTTTCCAAAAGGATTTTGGCTTCCTTGGGGAAGTTTGGCAAACTCCAATCCTGGCTTTTTTATGTTTCTGTATCAGCAGTGAGGTCCCCCTGGGTTTCCTACTATAGCATCCCTTTTCATTCAGATGGTGATGTATAGTGTGAGCTGTATCCTGTGCCTGAAGGTCAGCTTGAATTTGTCTGCAAGTTGATCAAGGTTCTTTATCCATCATTTGAACAATGCTTTATTGCAATCTTTGATAAATTTTTCTTTAGTTCACGTCCAGGAAGATTAGCTATAGTGTCATGGGCTGTCAACTTCTTAATGTTGAGTACAGTGGACACAGGAAAATTTAAGATCTCTGGAGATGGACTTGTTACCTTGAGATTGTCCATGCTTTTCCACAATTTTTGTTCTCAAATCCTCAGACAATTCTTTGCTGCTCTTTCTCTTCTCTGTGCTCAATGTGGCACACAGAAACGCCCAACAATGAGGTTTAAGTGGGCGTTTCACCATTTTAAATATTTTCCCAGTGTGATTTCTATATTGGCAGTACCTGTTAATTGATACAGGGGAGTTTAATTACAAATTACAGAAGTGTCACAAACTTTGAATGCAATTCTTTCTTTCAATTTTGGGAAGGTGCCAATACTTTTGTCCAGTCCATTTTTGGGGTTTTGCGTGAAATGTCAGATTTGGCTTTTTGTTCACTTTTTTGTGTCATACCAATACAAACAAAAGAAACATGAGAATGCCTAAACATTTGTATTTGCAACAATTTTCTGGGCGAAGTGGTGCATTATCTAACAGAAATGCAGGGGTGTCAATATTTTTGCCCATGACTGTATTTCTGCTGAGCCCAGTAACTTTTTTGAATACTAGAACTGACTGCTCATATCATGGTTACTTTTTTGTAGGCTAGTTATGACATCATTGCTGCTGATATGACTGATCATGGCACATAATACCGTGTTATTAACGGCAACTCTAACCAAATCTTTAAAGTACACCTGTTATAATGGTAATATCTGAGCTACCATTGCTGAACGCTTTGCTAGAACCTTGCATGTCATACTGATCTAAAGGCTAAAATGATTTCTGAGTCACTGACCTGGACAAGTGGACTTTATCCAAGGACTTTCATACAGGGGTGTTTGTTTTGCTTCTGCAAAGGTAGCCCCTTCTGGCATCCTGTACACATAGATGTGGCCTCACTGAAATGGGTCTACTGTGTGGCGGAATATATGCATACCTGTGATTGTGCTGGGAGCATGCTGCATAGTGCTCTCCCAGCACAGAGTCTGGGCTCTCACCAAAAGCCTTGGGTCTAATCCGAACGATTGGGAATTTGAACTCCTGGTTTCCGGTCACCTGATTGCAGTGATATCTGCCCATGTGTTTTTTTTTGTTTTTTGTTTTTTTTTTCTCCTCTGAATGGAGAGAAAGATACATTGTATCTCCCATTGGCATGGGAGAAAAATGTAAACAAACAAAAGTGTGTAAAAAAACAAAACAGAATGGAAATAAAAAATAAGGAAAATTGCTAGGTCAAGGTTTGATCTAGGTCAATGTCAGGGTTAGTGTTAGGGTCAGAGGTCAGGGTCAGTATATTTTAGGTAGGATTTTTTTTAAAAAGCATTTTTTATTTTGGTGTCTGTATGTTTGTTTTATGTAGGATAAAAAAGCAAAATGGTGCTCTATTGTTTCTGGGTTTTACTACAGGTACAAACAACAAATCACATGCACATATGTGGTATCACTGCGACCGTCCAGGAACAGAAACATTTATTTTGGGTGGTTCTTTGATGGAAAATTATGGTAATAGCAGGAAACAGACAGCCACACTTAGTAAAAAAAAAAACAAAAAACTTTTTTTTCTTTTGGGCCACTTTTCCTTTGGTGGTAAATGGTAATGGATATCTCCTGATTTTTTTATATTAATATTAAAGGAAAATTCAACTCAATTTGTCCTTGGTACAGTTTTACTAACACTTCAAAGTTGCAAAATTGTGTTCAGGCTATAGGATTTGTTTAACCCTCAGTCATGAAGGGGTTAATTCTAAAGAGGGGGGCATTTCTAAAGAGTTGAAATTTAGTCTTGACTTTTTGATTTGGATCAAGTGTATCTATGATGACCTGTTTTGGTATCTATTGTATTGTTTTTTTTCCTCTAGACAGGTAATGTGCACACTTGATAAATCCCAAGTTCACCACAAGTTGAAACAATTTTTCCCTGAAAGCATGCAGTAGTTGACTTACCTTCAGATAAAAGTTTACAAATAATATGACCAATGTAGTCATATAGGATGACTGGAATATTAGACATCCAAAAGGAAACCCACAGGGTTTAACCACCGCACTGAGCGTGTGAGAAATGGTGAGCAGGAACTGAATCTGGGGAAAAAAAAAAAAATATATAGCATCATAGGTACATTGCTCTATATCACTCTGTTATTCATTCATTGTAGTAAGCGGTACATTTATAAAATGTTACCAAAGACTCACTGGTGGTGAATAACTGACATTTAAAACTGGCATTTATGGCTGGAGAAAAAGTACTTGCCCCCTTCCTGATTTTTGTTTTGGGGGGCATATTTGTCACACTAAAATGATTCAGATCAAACAAATTTATATGTTACCAAAATATAACACAAGTAATCACTAAATGCAGTTTTTAAAAGATTTCATTTATTAAGGAAAAAAAAAGCTATACAAACCTGCCTAGCCCTATGTGAAAAATTAATTGTTCTAAACCTAATAACTGGTTTTGCTACCCTTGGCTGCACCAACTGCAATCAAGCATTTTTTGATGAATGCCAATGAGTCTTTCACATCGCTGTTTAACAATTTTGGCCCATTTTTCTTTGCAGAATTGTTTCATTTCAGCCACATTGGAGGGCTTTCAAGCATGAACAGCCTGTTTAAGGTCATGCAACAACATCTCAATTGGATTTAAGTCAGGACTTTGACTAGGCCCCTCCAAAACCTTAATTTTTTTTTTTTGAGCCATTAAGAGGTGGACTAGCTTGTGTATTTCGAATCATTGTTCTGCTGCACAACCAAAGGACCCTGAAGCTTGAGGTCACGAACTGATAGCTGGACATTCCCCTTAAGGATTTTCTGGTAGAATGTAGAATTCATTGTTCCATCAATTATAAGAAGTCGTCCAGGTTCTGAAGCTGCAAAGCAACCCCAGACTATTACACTACCACCACGTTTGTTCAACATTTGTCTCATCAGTCCACAGAAAATTTTCCCCAAAGTCTTGGGGATAATCGAGATGTTTTTGGAAAATGTGAGATGAGACTGTGTATTTTGGCCAGCAGTGGCTTTCACTTTGGAACTCTCCCATGGATGCCATTTTTGCCCAGTCTTTCTTATTGTTGAATCATGAACACTGACCCTAACTTAGGCAAGTGAAGCCTGCAGTTCTTTAGATGTTGTTCTGGGTTCTTTTTATGCTCTCCTGAATGAGTCATGATTGCGCTCTTTGTATTTGGTAATTTTGGTAGGCACTCCTGGGAAGGTTCACCACTGTTTCAACTTTTCTCCATTTGTGGATAATGGGTCTCACTGGGGTTCGCTGGAGTTTCTTTCCAGTCTGATACATGTAAATTACTTTGTTTCCCATCTGTTCTTGAATGTCTTTAAATTGCAGCATGATGTGTTGCTTTTTTTTTTTTTTTTGTAAATCTTTTAGCGTGCTTCACTTTGTCAGACAGCTTATATGTAAGTGGTTTCTTGATTCAACAGGTCTGGCAGTAATAAGACCTGGGTGGGGCAAGTGAAGGTCAACTCCACTTTCCAAAAAATGTGGTTAATCACAGTCCGCTGTCTATGTACAATGGGCAGATGGGAAGCAGCGCTGATGCGGGCTAACATTCCTGTATGTCAGCCTGCATCGATGGCTCGTGCGATTCTCACACAGCGTCGCCTGGGCAAAGTAGATCACATTACAATGACACTACCTGTGTGGAGTTTGCATGTTCTCCCTGTTCATGCATGGGTTTCCTCTGGGTATTCAGTTTTCCTCCCACACTACAAAGACATGCTAGTAGGTTAATTGGCTCCTATCGAAATTGGCCCTGGTATGTGTATGTATGAATGTGAGTTAGGGACTTTAGATTGTAAGCTCCTTAAGTGCATTGTCTGATGTGAATGTATAATACATATGTAAACAAAAAAATATAGAGAACAATCTCCTGTGCTTAAATGAATAATTCCTACCCTAAGCTGCTAACATCTTCCTTCAACCACACACTGAAAATAAAGATTAAAAAATTGTGTAGTGCTAAATAAATACTACCATGTGCATCAAAAATTAAATAGAATGTAAATAAATAGATACATAAAAAATTACTTATACCGTATCAATATATAAAATTGATATATATTACAGTGCAACCACAACGATGAATATTAAATTATTCCTTTATTCCTCCAACCTGGGGGATCAAATGAATGTGAACAATGTGAACCCTAATTGGGAATGCAAGTGTACAAAAAACACACTCTGTGATAAATCATATATGTCCACTCTGAATGAAAGTCCACACAGTGCACAAATAATACTGAATAGTGCTCCACAAAAATAACTCGCATGTAAATAATTTCAGCACAACGTGAGGTGAATCCAGTGCCAAACAACTCGTGAATCCAAAAATGGCCAAAGTGCCCCCTCACCTCCTTACATTGATCACAAGGGCCAGCTCGCTTTATGGATAAACCACGCTTTCCCAGGAATAACCTCGTCACCACCAAAAGGACCCTCCTGGATACTCCCGCAGATTTATAATCCTCCTGAGTTCTCCAATCCCCTGGTACTTTTACACAGTCGTTTGCCCACAAAGGATCATAGCAGAAACAAAGATCCTCCATAGTGTGAATCAGAGCTGGAGGATGACCACTAAAGATTCTTTAGTGGTCATCCTCCAGCTCTGATTCACACTATGGAGGATCTTTGTTTCCCCCAGGTTGGGGGAATCATTTAATATTCATCGTTGTGGTTGTACTGTAATATATATCACTTTTATATGTTGACAAGGTAAAAGTAGTTTTTTTATGTATCTATATACATAATATTTAATTTTCGATGCACATAATACATATGTAAAGTGCTAAGTAAATTGATGGTGCTATATCAGTACCTGTAATAAATATATACCATATCCATATGTTGTAACTACCTGGGGTGGTATACCCTTGGGCAATTATTGTATTTTGTGGGAGGAATTTTTGAACATTCCTGTATTGGCAGGTTGTTCATGATTTTATCTGTACCTACTGTTTTTATTGTGTTATGAAATGTTGTTTAAACTTGTATTTTTTAATTGTGTTATGTTGTGGTACCTTTCCAAATCCATTTTAGTTTAATTTTCAACAACATGACTATGTAGAATACATAGAGATACACTTGCTTGATGGGTTGCTGTATTCGCCCTAGTATGTGTATGGATGTAAGTTAGGGACCTTAGATTGTACGCCCCTTGAGGGTTAGGAACGGATGTGAATGTGCAACACACACACACTAGTGCTGCGTACATTGACGGTGCTATATAAGTACCTGAAATAAACAAAAACTACTTTGGTAGTATTCTAATTTGTTTTTAGTGGATGGATATTACCTACCAGTTGGGCCTGAGTAAGATACTTCTTCCACCAGAGGTATTTGTGCATGGATGGAATAACTGACAGGCCATAGTAGGAGTACATAAGAACATGGATGAAACTGTTCAGGGTAGGTCCAAAGAAACCTATATTAGCATTTCAACAAAACAGAGATATATTATTGCAAACACTAAAAAGGAATTAGCAATCTAAAACAGTATTTTACTGAAGTAATGCATTTGATTGAGATGCAATTAATTGAAAAGTTTAAATAAAATGGTGTTTGAATTATTGGTATATATTAGGTTACTATCTATCTAAAACTCACTAAAAGCACTATTTATTAGCACACTGCGAAAAAAAAATATTGTGCAGTATCAAACCGCTTCTGATTAAAGGAATCCAATTTAAGCAGTGATGCCAGGCTCATAAAGGGCTTATTCTGCCTGTGTACTATGGCTTACTGAACACTGCTTAGCTCTTCACTAGAATACATATAACATATGGATTGACAATGAATAAAGGTTCCTTGGAATATCCTTAAAAGTTGCATGGTCTGTCTAAGCTGGAACTGTTGTAAAGCAGGGTTACTGCATTACTCTTCAAGGGGGTCCTGTAAGTAAAATGTTATTCCAGCAGAGGTCCAAGTACTCCCTTATATTAGGTGTCCCCATCACAGTGCTCTCTTGTATCAGGTGTCCCTTTTAGTGACAGGCAGGAGCCAAAAGACAGAGCAGGGTGCAAGTCTGGACACTTCCATCCTCCTGCGATAATGGAGGTGAGGCACACATGCCATCATTGGTTGTTATAGTACTGAATCTGCTGCACCTGTCAGTAAAGTTACCAAAACAGACAGCAGGAATCAAGCACATACCATTTTAAGAGCTATAGATCCAAAATCATAGGGCAAAGAAACATCCAATGGCCACACATCCAATAAAATCACCTTTATTGAAAATTTCTTCAACAGATCATATCGGGGAACACCATACTCCAGTTAACGTGTTTCACTCTCCAACAGCGCTTTTAAGCATTCCAAGCTATGACTAAGCACTGATGGAGTGTGAAACGCGTAAGCTGGAGTACTGTGTTCCCTGATATGATCTGTGGAGGTGTTTTATAGGAAGACATTTTTAAGAAAGGTGATTTTATTGGAGGTGCGGGCATTGGATGTTTCTTTGCTCTATGATGTCTGCTACGCCAGGGCCACCACACGAGACTGTGTGGTAGTGGAAGAGGGGACTCTTGTGTTTTCTTGCCTTTTCTGAATAGTACAGATCCAAAATCATGTTGATAGCGATTTACTGAATTCCCCCCATGTGAAGTACTGCATAGTGTAGAAAAGAATGAAGTACTGTGTATAACAGAGGAGCATGCATAATCCCTAGGCACAGTAACAAATACAAAACCACTGTCCTAGCCTGCCCAATGGTAGAAGGAAAGTGGATTCAGGATGTGCTGCTTGGCCAACCATAATCCTCAACACATGGTGCTACAAAGAGAGACATGACTGGAAGTATAGGTTTTGTTGCTGGAATATATGATTTTTCTGTGCCTCAGAAGTAGCACAATTCCAAACACCACCTACGTTGTGCAGTTCTGTAGGACAGGAATGGTTTTACCGAAGTTTACTAGATTGATACAGTATTCATGTATATATAGTGTGTCATGGTACAAAGTGGGTGTGGCTAAGCAAAACAAAAGGTGTGATATTTAATGTAAATGAAACAAAACATAAACACTTTTCACAGTACGCTTCCAATCCTCAAAAAGATTTTTCTCATATATCAGAGTCTCTGCTTCATCCTTCCATGCCTTGACGTTTGCTATACGGGAAAAAATGTCCGAATACCATGTGCTAACCCTCCAAGCATCACAAGAGACCATGGGAGATTTGGTTGAGCCCCCCAGAGACTGAGTTTTCCAGATGATCTCATATCTATGTATATATATTTTTTAATTCTTTATTTTTTATCAAGCATACAGGCAATGAGAGAGACCTAACATATCACATAGGAGTCTTTACATCTTAGCATTTACCAGAAAATAGTGATTTACACACAGAATAAATAACAGATGAAACAATCCAACAGATTAAAATGTGGACCAAATAATGACAAGCAGATATAAGAAAAGACTCCAAAATTCCAGGGTCATCTGTAATCAAAGTACAGAAGCTCACCCTGCCTGCATGCTTAAAGGATAAGTTCAGATAAATGCTAATTTTTATTTGTTTTTTTATTAGGAGCCTGTAAAGCATTCCATCCGCAATTAGCAGATCAAGGTTGCCATTGCAGGCACCTGCAGAATGTCAGTGTAGCTGCTGCCCATACCTTGTACAGGCAGATAGTTACTGGATGACAGGAAGCATAAATGAACTACCTAGAGAGCTCATCAGAGCCCTGGTAGTTCATTGAGAACTACAAGCAGACAGCCACAATGGCTGACTGTATTTGTAGTTCTCCCATTCACAGAATGCTATGAATGAATGATGCAGATGGGTGGGTGGAGCCCCGGGCCCTGCACGGTCACTTTTTAAAAAAATTGTGACAATGGGTGCAGGGGGATGATCCTTGGCCTGCTGTCATGATGGGGATTCGGGGAAGGGAGGCGGGGCTGCTCAGTTAACATGTTCCATGTTACATCCTAAATATGGGTGTAACATGTTACTAAGAAGGACATATCCTTTTCTTTTCCGTAAATGATCTATATTTTTTAAGTGTGCCCTCATGTAGGAGATTTACCCATTTTTTTTCCCCTGTTTCTTTTCTATTGAGGAGATTTCCCCTAACTTTCTGTCTAGTTCACTGGTGGAAAAAGTAAACACTCAAGAGGTTCAAACCATTCTGCCTGGAGTTGGACTGTAACACTTTTCTTTATTGCATACAAGGCTAGCACTATCAGTGACTGCACCATATCTCACTTTGTATGTATATATCTATATTTATACAATACATGAACCTTTTAGATACAGAGGCAGGCTGGAATGTAACAGGACAGTGTAGAGTAGTAGGCTGTCCTGTTCTGTGATTTAGCTTTGTCTGGCACTGATGGACAGTGGTGAGCAGCCCATCGCATGTAATGGATGACAGCCACCATCAGACCAGTCTCTGCTCCTCTAGATCAATATTCAACTGACAGCCTGCTTCCTACTCTGCACAAAGGAGTCACAGTTCGTATTGGATGGGCGTGGGGACGTACAGCTAAAGCGAGACATCCATGTTGGTTAATGGCAATATTTTGTTTGCTCTGCCTATCAGCATTGTGGATCATCTAGGAAGACTCTGCTCTGCAGTGTTGCTGAGTGGTCTTGGCGTACTGAACATGTGCTGAGTCCACACAACACTAATAGACCAAAGAAAGAGTCAAGTCAAGCTCCCAGAGGACCATTAAAAATATTGCGTGACTCCTGAATTTCCTGGAGACTTGACAGGTCTTTGGTTTAGAAAGGGGAAATAGTTTTAAATTGTTTTCTATATGATGTGGCTGATCTCTATGCTGGAATATGTATTGGAGAGTGAACTTGGTGTGCTGGAGTTCAGATCTCAGTTATGCTATGCATGGTTAGAAGTCAGTGTTGGTTTTTTTTGGGTGCAAACATAACTGGTTTCCCCTCTTTTCTTGTCCGCTCCCTCTGTCTACAGGAAATCTATGACTAGTATCAGACAGAACACACTAGCAACTAGGAAACTGTATCAGGACAGGTAGGCCAGTGGTTAATGTTAGGAGACACTTGGCAAGGTTCTCTGCTCTATTATACTTTTCTATTAAACTGAATGTGTATTAAACGTCTTCTAATATTTTATATTTATGGGAAACAGAGTTGGGTGACGAACCCCAATTATTTACAAGTTCTACAGCAATGTCAAGAATTTGTTTAAATTTTACTTGAGCTGGATTTTTTTTAGCCACAGAATCTGTGTAATTCACATGTCATAATTGGATTAACTGGAACATCTTGGGTCAAGCTTTCTCAACTTCATTAAATGACGTAAGCCTTTTACAGTGCCTGTGTTTTCATTAATACCCTCTCGTGTGCTTGCTCATTTTAAATCTCCTTTAAACTCCTGGCAAATGTGAAATATAGGGTACTTAGAAATATAGGAAAATTCCTTTTATCTGTCAAGGGATTTATGTTTCCTTAGTCCTGTGATTTACATAGCTCTCCTACAGTACACAATTCCTGGCTGGTTGTGGAGGACTTATTTTTTTTCTGCTGAAGTTCTCTAATACTTTTAGGTCTTGTCCTCCCCAACTCCTAGCCTGTGACTGGACAGAGAAAGGAAAAGCGACAGGCTAATAAACTCATCTCTCTGTCAGGGGCGGACTGACATCTCATGGGGCCCCTGGGCAATTGGGGATCATGGGGCCCCTGTGTCCTTGCTCAAACTCAAAAAAGCCTATGAAAAAGGTACCAGAGGCATCTCATAGGGCCCCCTACTGACCCTGGGCCCTCGGGCAGTGCCTGCGTTTCCAGTTGGTCAGTCCGCCCCTGCTCTCTGTCACTCCGCTCTCTTCTCCTATCAGCATTCTCCTTGCACTGCAACATAACTGGCTATTTGGCTACGTCTCTGTTTCCTAGGTTAAGCTCTGCTGTACAGGGACTGCAAGAAGGTGATACCAAGTTAAATTTAGCCACTTACACTTCGTTCACTTAAAAATACATTTCGGGGTATAATAATGGACTACAAAGCTGCATTAATGTGTATGCTTTATGTCAGTCTCTGGTGTACATTTTTTTTTAATAAATGCTTACTCAGATCTGGTTTGCACATAATTTACTGTTTCACCAAAGAACAAAACGACAGCACTTAGAGAAACCAATACATGCTTATCTGTTTGCCATATTTAAAAAGAGTTCGGACTCCAGTGCGGTCAAGACACTTTTACAGCATGTCTGCTTGTGTGTAGACACTGAGATCTAGATGCAAACAAACATAAGCAAAAGGACAGAACAAACTGGCCTAATGAAGTATGTACACCACTTAAAAAATGAAATATACTCAAATAGGCAAAGTCCCTGGGCTCATCTTCTGCCATCAGCAGTACTGCAGCACAGTGCAGGTTGATTCATTGACATTCCCATGTTTGGTGGCTTTAATGGCAGGAGGTGTCACAGGGATGGGTAAATTTCCCAGAGAGAATAAGAACGGAACTTTAGTATAGGTGCCAGTCAACTCTTTACCCTTTTGAGTTTTTTTTTTTGTTTTGTTTTTACCCTTGTGAACAGATCATTTTACTGTTTGCTAAAAGTCTAAACTGGTTTGCTGAATTTACTATAACAGCCAAAAGTGGTACCTGAACCGGTCAGAAGTATCACTGATTACAAAGTTTGTTACTGTAAATCTGCTTTAAATCCTCCATTTACAGTAGTTTTAGCTTAACACTTACTTTGTCCACATGGGATCCAGTTGAGAACACACCACCATATATTGAACATTGTGGCATGGTGATAAACATGGAGGAAAGTGATTTGGCTATTCTTTTTCCGTAAAACAAAGAAAATGGTGTCCATAAATTCAATTGCTTTTGAAAAATAATACCACCACAGCACTTTGGCCACCTGTAATGTAAGATGAACAAGTGATCATGATATATGGCACAATAAAAAGCCTTTGGTGGAAATGAACACTTCTATTACTCAAGTATGTTTATTTAGGGCTACCTAATCATCTGTTTAAAACATGTTTCTCTTCCCAAAAACACGGAGGGCCCAATCAGACCTATCTGGTCAGTTGTGGTGCATTAGGGCATTCATATCACAATGTGTGTTAAGGTAGCCAATGTAATTGAATGGGCTGCCAACGCACCACATCTGACATTAAGGCTTCATGCACGCTGAATGTTATAAGTTATAAGCGTTAGCTGTAGAATGCCACAATAAAAAGATGAGTTTTGTTGCATGTTTAAGCATTTTTGCCTTAGTGTTTTTCAGCGTTTGCATTTTTAAGGTTTTTTTTAGCAAAACTATACTCCCACAAAAGCTTGAGGCTCAAAAACGCTAATTTTTACAGCTGAAAAACTCCTCTTCAAATGTAGTAGTTCTGGGGTTTTTTTTCCAGCCTAAGAATGCCCCTGCCAAAAGTTGCTAATAAAAGCATATGTGTGCATGGACACATAGGATAACATGCCTGGGAGTTTACTGGCTGTAGAAAAAAAAAAACCTGGTGCCCAAAACAGCAGCTGTAAAAACGTCCAGTGTACGCAAGGCCAAAATCTGATGCAGCACACAACAAATGCATGGCAGTGTGTTAGTGTACGTTGTACTGTGCTGCAATGCAGGTGTTTTGGAGGTGCAGTGTTTTAGTTCATTGGTCTAAGGTCTTTGGCATGGTTTGTGGTCTTTTTAGACATTCCAGAATAGAACTCCTATTTAGCCATAATCAGGCCTTCAATGGTAAAATTCTCCTAGAGGGATTCCCACCATAGTTAGATTTATTTTCCTCTCCAGAACTGTTCTGGAGTATGACTGAGGAAAATGAGTGTTAGCTCTTGCCTGATAACTACTTTTTCAGGAATCTTCCAGGACAGTTCCTACTTTATCCCCTCTTTTTCCCAATTTTGATTCCAACAAAAAAGATATGATTTGTTGGAAAGTTTCACGTCTGTTTTTTCTCTCTCCTATTTTAGTTAGGGGAAACCATTTCTTCACTGTTGTCATGGAAGATTCCTAACAAAACTTAGCAGATAAGTACTTATTTTATACAATATACATCAACCAGCCATAACTCATTAACCACCCATCTAATATTAAGTAGGTCCTGTCTTTTGCCAGCCATGACCCATTGAGGCATGGACGCCACTAGACCTATGAAGGTATGTTGTGGTAGCTGGCACCAAGCCTACACTAGCAGATCCTTTAAATCCTGTAAGTTGCAAGGTGGGGCCTCCATGGATTGGACTTGTTTTTCCAGCACATACCACAGATGTTCGATTGAATCAAAATGTGGAGAATCAGAGACCAAGTCAACATCTCAAACTTGTTGTGTTACTCAAACAATTTGTGAACCATTTTTGCAGTGTGGCAGGGTGCATTATCCTGCTGAAAGAGGCCACGGCCATCAGGAAATACCATTTACATGAAGGTGTATACTTGGTCAGCAACAATGTCTAGGTAAGTGGTATGTGTTACGTACCATCCACACGAATGGTTGGGCCCCAAGTCCTATTTATTTGTTCAGGTGTACGCCCATCTCTAAGTAGGAGGTCCGCCTTAAGGTAAATTTTTCCTCAAAAACAGGCTCCTCCTTTTCTCAGGGCATTGATGAGCATGTCACAAGTAAAGGTTCTCCATGTGCAGGGCAAGTGACCAGGTCTACAGTGCCTGGCGTAGCAGCCCACACACATCCGGCCATCCACTTGATGTAAAAGAAAATGTAATTAATTGGACGGGGCCACCTTCTTCCATTACTTCATGGTCCAGTTCTCCTATGCCCATTGTTGGTGCTTCTGACTATGGACATGGTTCAGCATAGACAACCTGAATGGTCTTCGGCTACACAACCCCATACACAACAAATTGTGATGCCCATTTTTTTTCTGCTTTCTTCACTTCCACTTCAGCTACCACATGTTTACTTTTTTATATCCTACCAATTTTCAGATGACATTGTAACAAAATAATCTGTTATTCACTTTACCTGTCAGTGGTCATAAAGTTATGGCTGATTGGTGAATGTTTTATACTATTAGGTAAACTTGTATTGAGTCTATCGCAGCCAGTAGTCTTCTCATCTTGCTATGCCCTGGCCATGTCTTACCCGCACATCTGCTTCCCCCGCACTGTCTAAGTTCTGGCATTGTAAGTTGTAGCTGCCTTCCCATGTTGAAAGAATAAGCTGTAAAATAAAAGTATATTTTGTGATGTTGTATCAAATGAAACCTAGAGAATACAATTTAAAATATGTGACAATTTTAGAAAATACAATGTAAAATAACATTTGCACAGATGAAGTGGACAGGGCACAAATTGGACAAAACCTTATCTTATTTTTTCTATAATGGGAGGTTATTTATGCTACCAATGAATTGTTTTTGTATCTAGAATGTATTTTTTTCTTATTCGATACTTCTGAAAATGCATAGAGCTTTATCCATTTTCAGAGATATAAAACTTGCCTCTGATTGGTAAAATATACAGATAAAAATAAACAGATATTACAAACATGTATAACTGACATTTAAACCGGAACAAGGAAAAAACATTTTTAATTCCGCTTTTTTTTTTTTTTATTGTGATTAAAACTCTTACATATATTCTCCACTAGAGGGACTATTTGTGTAAAATATGTTAATAGTTCACGTTTGCATTAAAGTGGTTCTGAAGTCAAAACACTTTTACCTTGGGGCCAGTTCACACCACATGCAGTCCAGTGCGTTATTTTTGCTGCATCAAAAACACATTGATAGTAGGTTATATGGTTTCCAATGGCATAGTTCACACCAGTGCGGTCAGTTCCAGTGCATTCCAGTTCCAGAAAAAAGAGAACATGCTGCATTTTTTCTGCACTGCACTGAAACGCAGTAAAATGCATCAAAAACACACCGGAACACACCTAAATGCACCGGAATGCACACATCCTTATTAAGTTGAAGGAAAAAAAAAGAGAAAAAATTAACCAGAACACTGTAAAATGTATCAAAAACACACCGGAACGTGTCAAAAACGTGCATACAGAACGCATACAGAACACATCAGCGACTGCATTTCTATGGTGTGAACTGGCCCTTAATGTGTTGCCTGCGGTAAGGTAAATGTTTAGGTAGTAGTATTGCCCCCATACTTACCTCCTCACTCGATCCACTGCTGTGTCTGACAGCAAAGCCAGTGACTGCGGAGAGAGCCACTCCAGACCGTCAGATTCTGTGGCTAAGGAGCAGGTGATGGGACCAAGCTGCACTGTCTGTGGCCACAGCTGAGGATAGAGCCTGCAGGAGTGCCCCCATAGCAAGTCACTTGCTATGGGGGCACACTCAGAAGAGAAGAAGCCAGGTGAACCAGTAGCTGACCAGAAGAGGATCGGGTCCACTCTGTGCAATTCTATTGCACAGAGCAGGTAAGTATAAACCTGTTATTTAAAAAAAAAAAAAAAGACACTTTACAGCAACCTTTTTTAGCGATGGCTCCATGGAACACTAGGGTTCCTCCAGAAGTTATTAGGAGTTCCTTGAGCAAATACCAGTTTCTGCCTCTCTAAGTAGCCACTGACACCAGTAATCTTTTTCACTATTTGTAAGTGTGATGTTCTTCCCACTGACTACTATACTTTCTTCAGACTACTATTGGAAAGGGGCCCTTTTCCCACTGATTACCAATGTGAGGGAACACTACATTTTTCACTGTGTGCAATTGTTTTCTGACCCTTATTATTATTATGATTACTACTGCTATTCAAAACAGCCCTTAGTGCCAAATATGCTAAGTTGGCCACATTCTTATTCTTTTATTTTTTTTATATATTACCTTACTGCCCGTGCCAATGTACTGTGAGCTGTAGATATAGTAATTAATAGCAGGTTTTCCCTAAGACCTGAATGTTCGTTTAGGTTTTCCTCTGTGTTAAAAGGTTGTGAAAGTCTGCTTTAAATAATATAGCATATTGTGTGAATATATTTCCAGAGCTGTACACAGAACGCAGTACCATTCACAATAGTCAGACAACTGCACACACACAGAGCTGGTGCCACCATAAGGCAGCAAAGGCAGCTGCCTTAGGGCGCCACACTAGGAGGGGGGGTAAAATGCACCTGGGTAGACAGACCCCAGTGCTCCATGTACCAAGCGCCTCCCCCATTCCCCCACTACACTCTGGGCTCACTGGCAGTGTTTTGATCTTCTCCCCCACAATTCTGCCTCCTCTCCTCCCTCAGCCTTGGTTTCCATTGCCGTTCGAATCTCTCACTAGTGGGAACATGTGTGGGCAGGCACTGTGTTTAGGGCACTGCCGTGCCAACCTCTACTTCCTATCATGCTGGTTCTGACAGGTTAGTGATCTCTGTGCTCCGGTAGCAGCTGCACTTTCTTCCCCGACAATCTCTCCCCTTCTCTCCATTCCAGATCTTCTGTTCTGTTCTGCTTTGGTCTCCTCTTTCACCCCTCCCCGCCATCTCGGTCCTGCCACACCTGTTCTCTGCTTTCCTCTTCTCCTTCCACTGCTGCAGCACTCCTTCTGTAAGTGGATTCTCTGATGTTACAGGGGGGCTTTGATGGTCAAGGAGGCTCTGATGGTAAAGGAGGTCTCCTGATTGTTTGACATCTTTGCCCTGGGTGCTGGATCACCTTTGTCCCAACTCTGGTCTAAGTGCCAGCTGTGTGGGGGCTCCCTGCAGGATCAGATGGCTCTCCCACCAGGACTCCACTCCACACATCCCTCTGTTGGGATCAACACATGACCACAGACTTTTATTAGAAGTGGGGACAGTTTGTGGCAGTCAGGGACAAATCCAGGAGGCTTAATGTTGCTTAGGACAGGGGCGGTAAAATGCATCTTCGCCTTGCACAGGCTCTGCATATACAGCACTGCCAGCATAGGCGCGAGTCAGTTTAATTGCTAGTATATTTTTGTATTGTGGAAGGAATCCAGATCTACTTGATGAGACCCAAGCAATCACAAGGCCAACCACCAGATACAAGCACCAGATTAAGAACGTAAATCAAACCCAGGCATCAGAGTATAAGAATGACTAATTCATCTACTGAGCAAAGATTGTCAGTATCAATTTCCAAGACATTTAGAATTGAAAAACAACCACAAAAGTTAAAGTGGTCTTAACAGACTGCTAAATTGCCATTATGTAGGCGTATGGCATATTTCCCTGCTGACTGTGTTTGGAGCATCTAACAAGCCTTGCTATAGAGCAGTAAGTATTACTAAACATTCCACCTCCTCTAATGGCAAGTTAAGCTGTCATTAGAGAAGCCACGTCTGCTAAGAATAGTTAGGGTTCATTACTGATTTTTTTACTAAATCCTGCTACTCACAACTTGTTGGAGACTTCCAAACGCTAGCTGGAGGCTTTGCTATATTGTATGCAGATTTCCAATATTTAGAACAATTCTCTGTTAATAAGTTAGTCTAGTCTGTTTGGGAATTCCCGGCAGACAGACTGCAGTATTATTATATGTTAGATTTACAACTAAGCCCTACAGTAATGTTATTAATTTGCGCTTGTGGGCTGTACACATTTTACATATACTGCATACAAAACCATGTCTTTACAAGGGACATCTAAAAGGGTTCTGTGATATGTAGAAGTCTGGGAAGTGCTTGACTCATAATTGGCAATTAAGGGCTCACTCAGATTGGTGCTGCTGCCCTGTATTTGAAGCACATGTTGAATGTAAGTCTTCAGATCTGTATTTATTTCAGCAGTGTAATGTAGAGGACAGTTCTGAGGCTGCATTCGACTTGCGTTGTTTGGCATTTATTTTGTTGGACAAAGCAAGTTCTATTGGAAAACCTTTGCATTGCTGGCAAAGCAGGTCAAACAACGGCCTTTTCTGTTGTGTTCAAACACATGCATTTGAGCTGCAGATCAAATGCAAAAGGAAGTTTTTGACAGTAACTCCTATCCCCAAGATAATCATCTATTACCAGTTCGGGAACATGGGAACACAGACTCCACCATCTACCCACTCTACAGAACAGCAGCAAGCACCAAATGCAGGTAAATTTTTGGATTATAGACGAGCTATTCAAATGTAATAATGCACTACAAGCAGGGGCGGACTGACCATTTGGAAACTTGGGCACTGCCCGAGGGCCCGGGGTCAGTAGTGGGCCCCATTAGATGCCCCTGGTACCTTTTTCATAGGCTTTTTTGAGTTTGGGCAAAGACACAGGGGCCCCATGATCCCCTATTGCCCGGGGGCCCCATGACTTGTCAGTCCGCACCTGACTACAAGCACTAATACAACCTTTAGTTTTACAAGCACATAAAAGCAATGGAATTGTCAGCATTCCCAGTACACAGAAGGGTCCATATCACACATTTGGCTGAAGAGCAGAAATTTGCAGAAGATTTTTAACAAAAAAAACTGTAACACTTCACAGGAGGCATTATTCAGTAATGACCTTCCAACACAAAAACACACCCTAAAACCGTATACCAGGGGTCTCCAAACTTTCTAAACAAAGGATCAGTTTAACGTTTATTACACTTTAGGGGAGCCAGACTGTGGCTAGTGGATATGGAAAAAAAAATTACATACTGCCTCTAGTTAGTAGAAGCAGGATTAGTGCCCCATCATTGTTAACAGTGGGAGAAATAATGCCACATCGTTGGTATCAGAGGGGGGAATAGTGCCCCAGCATTGGTGTCATTGGGAGGAATTATCCTCCATCATGGTGTCAGTGGAAGGACTGATGCTGAATCATTGATGCCACTGGAGGAATAGCGCCCCAAGGGCCAGATGAAGGCAAGCAAAGGGCTACATCCATTCCACAGGTCACAGTTTGGAGACCACTGCTTTATACTAATTCATACTGTTGATATTAAATGTGAAAAAATGTTAATAACTGGACAGAAATAGCAAGGTTAAAAAAGGGGTATCTAAATTGCACAAAATTTGGGAGCATTGGATTACACACTATTGGCATTGGCTCCTTTTTCTTTTCCCCATTCCACCCAAAATTTTTGTGTTTTTTTTCATCTAGTCTCCCCCCTTCTCCTGATTTTTACTGGTTACTGTCCCTTTCCTGTCTCCGATTTGTCCATCACAAGCTATACCGATTTTGAGTTATTCCACCCCAAATGTTTGTTGTTTTTTCATCTTGTCACCCCCTTCCCCTGATTTTTACTGTTTACTGTCCCTTTCTTGTCTCCGATTTGCCCATCACAGGCTATAACGCTTTTGAGTTATTCCACCTCAAATGTTTGTTGTTTTTTCATCTTGTCTCCCCCTTCCCCTGATCTTTGCTGGTTACTGTCCCTTTCCTGTCTCCAGTTCTCCCATCACAGGCTATACCGATTTTGAATTAATCCACCCCAAATGTTTGTTGTTTTTTCATCTAGTCTCCCCCTTCCCCTGATTTTTACTGGTTACTATCCCTTTCCTGTCTCCGATTTGCCCATCACAGGCTATACCGATTTTGAGTTATTTGACTCCCTAATCCCTTGTCCCAGAATGAGATTTTGCTCGGATTCTTACTTCTAGTGCACATTCCGAAAGTTGAAACCATTAGTTGCACGCTATCCTTGCGAGGCCTTCGATACATAATGTTATTTTGAGCATATTATAAGGACTACACGCTGTCTCTGTTCCTGTAAATTATTGAAAATTCAATAAACATTATTGAAACAGAAAAAGAGGGTGTTATAATAACTTGTGGGGATTACGGCCCATTTTTCCATATTTGCATTAGACACCACATTATGCTAAGCTTCCCCATATACTGGAATCTTAAGAATTAACCATGTTCTGAATTTAAACTAAAACATGATTTTTGTCTCTGCAAAGTTAGGAATTTATTCTAAAAAAAAAAAGAAAGAAAAAAAATCTCTGAATGAGTTGAATGTAGCTGGCATTTGTCCTTGTATTCATGGGCAGATGAACTTTGGCACACATTGCATACTCAGAACAGCCAAACTATTAGTACCGCAGGACAGCAGCACTTGTTCATGCAATGCATGTAAGCACTGAGAGTCCCTGCTGTAGACTGTATTGTAATGCTAATAAAGATACAAGTATATAAAAGCAAGCTTCAGTAGGGTTCCTGTGTTTTAAAAAAAATGCTGTAAATTGAGACAAATGTCCAAAGTTATCCTAGAATGTAAACTTTATAGTTTGTTTAAACAACAAGTAGTTCTGTGCATACTGTATATTCTTAATTTTTTTCTTTTGTTTGGGACTAAAAAATTAAATTTTTTCTGGATTTGATAAATAGAAAATAGTATATTTTAAATGCTAGCCTCACAAAAAAGGAAAACGTGTACAAACCCAAAACACCTTCCCCCACCCCATCTCAGGTCCCTACACAGTGCAAAAGCTGTGTAGCATCATAATGGTCGTAATGACAAACAGTCATTGCTCAGCGTGCCCACATGTCCATGTCAAGCAATGAGAATTTCTTCTAATCCTTCTTTCTTTTGTGAAAAGGTAAACTTAGCCTTTTTTATTGTGTATTCTGCTTTTCAGGCAACAAGTTTAGGCTCACTTGCACATTTTCAAGTTACTTTACTTTTTTGCAGTAAAAAGTATGTTTACAGAGCTCAATAGCTCGAGATGACATTTACATGCACGAGAATGAGTCAGAGTAGAGACTCCTTCCCCTTGCTACCCTTGCTTCCATACAGCTTTCTCAGGTTTATTACACATCCATCTAATGTCTATTCAGAGCTTATAGCACCCTGTATTCTACCCTTTTTTTCTTTCCCTTCTTATCGCTTTTTTTTTTTTTAATTCAGATCAACTACGGGCATCATATCCACTATTTCAGTGATGCTTCTTACGTAACACTATACATTCCCTTTGACCTGTGTATTTAGCTAATGTCAGTGTTAGTACACAGTTCAATTCAGGTCAATGTTTAGGGCCAATATTGCTAGTTCTGGGGAAATGCCTTTGGAAGAGATAAAAAAATATATTTTGCAATCAATATTTTTTTTTTATTGACAAGACTGAATGATTTCTATTTAAATATAATAAAGAAAGCCCTGTGACAGTTTGCAAACAAAAAGTGATTGTTTATTAAAACAAAGCTACTTTGTATTATACAGGAGATAGTTTTCTATCTTCTGTGATTGTGTATTGAAATACCAGAGATTGTAGGATGCTAAAGTTTGATATGACCGTACATTTTCCTAGTCATTTGTATAAAGTAAGTAAAATTTTATTTAAAAAAATCTACATTTTTTCTGTAGAGTGTAAAGACACTAAATATTTTTGATGCCCAGGATTTCCTAGAGCCCATAACCATGGATAGGTGAAGGAGGATTAACGCAGCACTTTGTATAAGGCTCCGTTCACACCTATACAGTTTGCTTTTTCTCCGTTTTGCAGTGCTTATCGCATTTCATTTTGCGTTTTTCCACACACGTTTTTGTCGTGATTTACCGCTTTTTGCGTTTTTGTTCAGTTTTTTTTTTTAAGTAGGAATTGTTTTTTGGGTTGGGCAGATTAAAAATGCAAAACACAGCAAAAACGCACTACCATGCATTTCAGCAGATTCTCCATTGAAATCTATTGTAGCAAAAACGCCGATTTTTGCTTTTTCAAAAAAGTCCCTGACCCTTTCCAAAAACACAGCAGCTCAAAAAAAGCATAGCTGTGAACATGTTCCATAGAAAACCATGTTAAATGGACTGTAGTGCATTTCTGTAAAAAGCACTAAAAAATGCATTGGTGTGAACGGAGCCTAAAGTAGTGCACATGCACAGATGTAATGCAGAAAATGCACCTGATGTTCATTCGATGCATTACAGCTGTGAACATGTGCTACTTTTCACAAATAGTAGCACATAGATGTGTACAGGCTCCGTCACCCATTCATGTTTATGGGTGGCTGTATGTAGCTCTAGGCTCACTGAGATTGTTCTGCAAAGTGTTAATGATCATTCTAGAGATAGATGGTCATGGAATGAGGGTGAGTGTCAGTCCATGTGGGGTACTATTGTTGAACACAATCAGGGGTGGACTGACAACTCATGGGGCCCCTGGGCAATAAGAGATAATGGGGCCCCCTGTGTCTCTGCCTACATTAAAGCCAAAGCCACACCCACACAACACCCCACCTACATATTGCAGCTCAGCTGCATATAAAGAGCATTAAAAATAATATACAAAATAATAAAACCAACGTCGTGGGGTCCCCCCTCCATCCATACCAAGCCCTTCGGTCTGGTATGGATTTTGGAGGAGAACCCCCATGCCAAAATTAAGAAAAAAAAAATGGCATGGGGTTCCCCCCCAAGATCCACACCAGACCCTTATCCGAGCATGCAGCCTGGCAGGTCAGGAAAGGGGGGGATGAGGGAGCGCTCCCCCCCTCCTGAACTATACCAGGCCACATGTCCTCATCAAGGGGAGGGTGCTTTCGGCTGTGCTTTGGGGGGGTACCCCCCTAAAGCACCTTGTCCCCATGTTGATTGGGAGAAGAGCCTCTTCCCCACAGTCCTGGCAAGTGGTTGTGGGGGTCTGCAGGCAGGGGGCTTATCAGAAGCACCCTTTAGCAGGGGGGGGCCCCCAGATCCCGTCCACCCCCCCTTCATGTGAATGAATACGGGGTACATGGTACTGCTACCCATTCACAAAAAAAAGTGTAGTGTGGAAAAAAAACAAGAGACAGTCTTTGACAAGTCCTTTATTAAAAGAAGAAAAATAAAAGAATGTCCCCTGAAGTAGATCCAACGTCAATCATGATGCCCGCCGTCACCGCTACTCGAAGAGAGGAAAAAAACCAAAAGGCTCTGCTCCCGACGCTGGCTTCCGGCAGTCTGCCTGCTCCGCTGGCTTGACAGTTCTTAAATATGTAAGGGGCAGGGCCACTCAGTGAGATCATGTGGGTGGCCCCACCTCCTTGTGACATCACTGACCCAGCATGCCCCAGTTGATGACACCACAAGGGGTGGGGTCACACACGTGATGTCCCCTGGGGGCCCCTCCCCTTACATATTTAAGAAACTGGAGCAAAACCTTTTTTTTATAACTTTTTTTGGGTAGAGGTGGCGGTGGGCATCATGATTAACATTGGATATACTGCGGGGGGCATTCTTTTAGTTTTCTTCTTTTAATAAAGGACTTGTCAAAGACTGTCTTCTGTCTTTTTTCACACAACACTTTTTTTTTGTGAATGTACCATGTACCCCATACTCATTCACTTGGGGGGGGGGTGCAAAGGGCCTCCAGATTCGGATAAGCCCCTCACCCACAGACCCCCACAACCACCGGCCAGGGTTGTGGGGAATAGGCCCTTCTCCCCATCAACATGTGAACAAGGTGCTTTGGGGGAGGGGAGCCCTCTCTGTCCCAAAGCACCCCCCCAGGTTGAGGACATGTGGCCTGATATGGTCCAGGAGGGGGGGGGCTCACTCGCCCCCCCCCTTTCCTGACCTGCCGGGCTGCATGCTCGGATAAGGGTCTGGTATGGATTTGGGGGGGGGGCCCCCACACCATTTTCTTAAAAATTTTGTCATGGGGGTTCCCCTCAAAATCCATGCCAGACCCAAGGGCTTGGAATGGATGGAGGGGGGACCCCACGCCATTTTTTAAATTAATTTTTTAATTGCCAGCAATTCTTTTTTCATTCAGCTGTCAATGTTTCAGCTGTCAGTGGGGTTCCCCACTAACGCATGGTTTTCACTACATGATAAAATAATTTATGCAGTATTTTAGTAGAGTTTTTTGGTAAATTCAAACTTTTTTTTTTAAATGCTATGCGGTATCCTACTGCAGACTAGGATGCGGTAAGATACCACTTAGTGAATTGTGCCCAGTGAGCCTCTCACCGGAACCCCCTACTGACCCAAGGCCCTCGGGCAATGCCCAAATGGTCAGTCCGCCCCTGAGCACAATGCAGCACTAAGCAAGATATTGGATACAAGTTGAACACAAGCACAAGCATGTTCTTTTTTCACCAATTATGGGACTGTTTTTTCTCATGTTTGTAATATGCACATGTTTATGACCATGTGCAGTTCATTTGTTTTTTAATTTATTTTAGGAGCCAAAAGCTCCCGCTGCTGCTTCTCTGTTCAATGAGGAGAGGGAAAGTTGCTAGTCCAGTGCACATCACTGGATTGAGTTCGGGCTCAGGTAAATATACCGTAAGGAGGGGCTGGGGGTGGGAGCCGCATGTAGAAGATTTTTTACCTTAAAATGTTACTAAACCCACAACAGTAAAATCAATCTGTATATACAGTAAATCATGCTTGTTATACTCACTGTGGAACCTAAGGGGTTAATCCTCTTCATTGTTTAAAAGCATGTTTTAATCCTGTCATTTCTGATCCTCCTCTTCTTCCACTGTTCCTGACTCATCTCCTGACAGAACAGAGCTTTGTGGGCAAGCTGTACATGCTCAGTTTGGTGTGTATTGCTAGAGAGGTTTTTCTTTTCTTGGGAGAGTGCATGTGATCAGCACAGAGCCAATCAGCACTATCCAGACAGAGGGGTAGGGGTCCTGAAGTCTCATAGGACACTGAGAAAAGAATGAAACTCCTCCTATAAGTTTTACCCAGTGCTCTGCTGTACACTGATAGAAGTCACAAGACTGCTCTAACTGCTGATGAGAAAAGGTATTTAGCACTTTATATTTACTAAAATAATTGCATTTCCATGTTCTGTGTACTGTGAAAGACCAGATATAGTGAATGCAGGGCCCTGCATTTAGTAACACTTTAATGTAACACTTTAAAGTGGAGTTCCACCTAAAAAAAACCCCCAAAAAACTAAACGTTAGCAGCTACAAAAACTGTAGCTGCTGACTTTTAAAATACAGCCACTTACCTGTCCCTGGGTCCAGCCGTGTCCTCACCACCGCTGGTTTCACCGGCCATCTTCTCTCCCTTGGTGCCAGCATCTTTAGTGAGGGCACCTGGCTGTGACAGCTTGCGGCTTCACAGCCGGGAGCCCACTGCGCATGCGTGAGAAGCGCTGAGCTTTGTGAATGGCCCCGTAGTCTTCTGGGACCTGTCACATGTCCCAGAAGACTATGGGGAGGGAGCACAACTTTCACTTCCAATCATAGGCGATTGCAGCGGAAGTGGGAGCGGGTACCTGTCAAATTCCCCCCCCCCCCCCCCCTGCTCACCAAAGGTGCCAATCCTTAATGAGGAGCGGGGGGGACAAAGGCTTAAAGCGGAACTTCCCCTTTTGGGTGGCACTCTGTTTTAATGTATAAATGCATTAAGGTAAAAAACCTTTTAGAAACACTTTAAAGAAGAAAACATTTTGTACTGGAGTTTCACTCTGAGTAATAAAATCTAATCTCAATATCTCGGTTTTAAATAGCATAATGCAATATATTCCCATTTGCACAGTTAATAAAATGCTCAGCACCTGTTTTATTGCCCTAGTAGTAATGTCCATAACTAATGCCCTGCTCTCTAAAACTCTGCAAAGCTTAGCGATGATTTCCCTGGTTGGATTTCACCAATGCTTTCCACTAGCATGAAATGTCCTTGTACATTGTGCTACTAAAACTGTCTCACTTCAGCAAGTCTCCTTCCTGTCAGAAATCCCCATTGTCACAGCTCATATTCACACTGATGACCGGAGTCATTATCACATAAAAGCGTTCATACCAGGGAAATCATTGCAGTAAGAGAAAAACAATACTACCTATGGCATGGCGCCCAGCTCTTTTACCTCTGTGACTTTCTGCTGTAGTGTTAGGATGACTGCCAGCATGGCATAAGACCTACAGAGAGACGGGCCGTGTACTGAGCTAAGCAAATAATGACAGGTCCTTGTATTTATCTCAGTACACAAGGTGACACAGGGGCCTGCAGGTATTCTGATCTTTTATCTTTCCAGCAGTTGATGATACATCAAAATTCTAAAATAGGAGCATGACATAGCAAAAGAAAATAAAAAAACTAGTAGATTACTTAAAGCGGAGTTCCACTCACACTGTTGAAAAATAAAAGTCAGCAATAAAAGTCAGCAGCTACAAAAACTGTAGCTGCTGACTATTAAAAAACAGCCACTTACCTGTCCCTCGGTCCCGCAGTGTGTTCCCCGCAGCCCGTTGCACCGGCTGTCCTATGTTCCAGACGCCGGCATCTTCAGTGTGGGAACCCGGCTGTGACAGCTTGCGGCTTCACAGCCGGGTACCCACTGCGCATGCGCGAGTAGTGCTCCGCTTCATGAATGGTCCTGTAGTTTTCTGGGACCGGTCACGTGTCCCAAAAGACTACAGGGAGGGAGGACACCTTCTGGTTCCGGTCGCCTAGGCGATTGGACCGGAAATGTGAGTGGGTGCCTGTCAAATTTGGGCACCAGCCCCCCCCCTCTCCCCAAAGGTGCCAATCCTTAATAGGGAGCTAGGAGCAGTCCTTAAAGCGGAACTTCCCCTTTTGGGTGGAGCTCCGCTTTAAGTGTTACTAAACCCAGGACCCTGCATTCACTATATCTGGTCTCCAGCAGTACCAAAGTACACAGAACATGGAAGTGCAATTATTTTAGTAAATATAAACTGCTAAATACCTTTTCTCATCAGCAGTTAGAGCAGTCTTGTGACTTCTATCAGTGTCCAGCAGAGCACTGGTTACAGCCTGTAGGAGGAGGTTTCTTTCTGCTCTACAAGGATGCAAAACCCCCGACTTCTGTCTGGACAGTGCTGATCAGTCCTGTGCTGATCACATGCACTCTCCCAAGGAAAAAAAAAACCTTTCTAGCAATACACACCAAACTAAGCATGTACAGAATCTGCACACCATATGTCTTATCAGGAGATAAGAGGGGTACACTGGAAGAAAGGGAGGATAAGAGAAATCAGGATCAAACAGCCTTTTTTTTTACAGAGGATTAACTCCTTAAGTTCCACAGTGAGTATAACAAGCATGCTTTACTGCATATAAAGACTGATTTTACTGTTGGGGTTTAGTACACTTTACGACAGTATGACACACATTTGAGTTTGGTCATTTTATAAGCTTTGCACAAGAAAATAAAAATGTTGATACCAGTGGTGTATTTAGGTTTTGTGATGTCCTAGGCAACACAAAAATTGTCTCCCCTCCCCATGGAGAGACCCTGACACAAACCAACACCCCCCTCCACTATGAAGAGAGCCTGACGTTGACCAACAACATCCCAGCCCCACCCCCACCCGAGAGAGCCTTCCACTACCACTGCCCCCCATACACTGGCAACCACCCACCCCGGCAAGAAATAAGACACTCACCTTCACAGCTCCGGACATCTGCGGGAAGAAGAGTCATGCTCTGCAAACACCATCAAGAAGCCCGCAGCCTATCAGATTCCACTGGTCTCCCTGCAACGTGTGACCCTTCTTCCAGGGGATGGCACTGCCCCCCTGAAAAATGCTGCCCCCCTGAATAAATGCCGCCCCAGGCAAATGCCTTGTGATAATCCCTTGGTTGATACCCAAGACCAACTTCAGCCAAAGGAATAAATAGAGCTTGTGTCTGGTTTTGATTGTTGTCTGTGTATCCACTGGGGAGATTTCCCCTCATTTTCTGTTGAAACAGGAAATTATGAGATATCTCTCCAGTAGAGCACAGGCTGTTACAAAATGTATTTTTTTTTTAAATGGAGAACCTCTGTTATTGTCACCGTCTGTGTCTTCCTGTCCCAGTGACAACCGCTCCCCTCATTTCTTGCCCTGCTGCCAAAGGGAAAGGAAGTGGGGTAAAATTTTCCCAACATGGTCCTAACTTATAACCCATTCTCTGGTAAAATGTGTTTGTTTGTGTCCTGGTTGCACAGATTGTCCATCATTTTTGTGTCCTGACAGAAAATAAAGAGAAATCTCCCCAATAGACATCAACACAAAAACCAAATACAACGTTTTGTTGGAGCTCTGCTTTAAAGTGAAATTAAACTCATCAAAATTTAAATATTTATTTTTAACTCAAAGTGCCCTCTATTGCTCTCAGCCTCCTCCAAATTCCCTTTTTTTTTTAAATGCTGTGATTCGACTTTGTTATATCGTGGTTGCATTTGTTCTCCATGGTCCTACTGTATGTAGAAACATAGCCATCCTCCCCTCCTCGTTCCTGAGTAGGAATGGAAGTAAGGGGGGGAAATGAGAGATTCAGGGGCACATGGGAACATTACACAAAGGCAGAAAACCACAGAAAGAAATAATTACATAAAATCTACATCTGACCGCTTTCTTTGTGGATAGACCCCCATGTACGTTTACATTGACCTACTGTTGGTTGACTCTTTGGCTTTGCTGCACGTGTGTTCCAACAACCATTACTCTCCTGGTAAAATACTTTCTAGCTTTATTCCTGAACTCCCCCCAAAGCTAGTTTTTGTGTTCTTCATCTCTGCTTCATATTGAAATACTCCTCTCCTTCACCTTATGCACACCCTTAATCAGGGGCGGACTGACAACTCATGGGGCCCCCGGGCAATAGGGGATCATGGGGCCCCTGTGTCCTTGCCCGAACTCAAAAAAGCCTATGAAAAAGGTACCAGGGGCATCTCATGAGGCCCCCTACTGACCCGGGCCCTCGGGCAGTGCCCGAGTTTCCAAATGGTCAGTCCGCCCCTGCCCTTAATTAACTGTATGTAAACTCCAACAATTAACTCATTTCATTTGCTTTTGGTCTGGTAAAAATATTATCAAGGGTTTTGTTATACATGTTAAATAAGTGCAAAAAAAAAAAACAAAAACCTGTTGTCCTGCCAGAAATTTAATGAGTTGGTAACTTCTTAAGCCCTCTGTCTCTGCAGACTGTTATCAGTTGGTCTCGGCTCTCTCTGTGAACTACAAAAAAAATTTACCCCTATGTTATGGAGAAGAGAGGGAGTTGTTCAGTACTCATGTCCTAGGATGACAATGCTGCTTCTCAATATATACAGTACAAGGAAAGACCATTGTCACCCTAGGACAGCAAGAGTATTACAAGCAGGATCGACAGGTAAAAATAAAGAGAAAAGGCTTGTGAAAAGAAAACGAAGACAGCCACCACATTAGTGACATGTGAGCTGCAATATATTGTTTCTTCTTGGGTTTAGATACACTTCAGGCTCCATGTACATGGGACGTTTGAAAAACACTTCTGAACCATTGAAACTGCTGGAAAACGTAGGTTAAAAAAACGTCTGTTTAGCCGCATTTGCATACTGCGTTTATGCTCGTTTATGAGCTTTAACATTAAGGGGTGTATAGAGGCGGAAAAAAAAGGGGCGTATAGAGGCAGAAAAAAAATCATAAGATGCCTCTAGAAACAGCATTTAAAAGCACTGTGCATGAGGCCTCTATGAGGTCTTTACTAAAGCTCTATGTAAAAACGACCTCCTTCCTTCTGCTAGTGATCCCTCCAGTGAGGCACCCCAGAATTCTTTATGCTTTCCCCACTGTCTGCTTATTTTGCGATCATCTGAAATTAGTAACGTCAAATTATTCACTTCTGTAGTTGAGGACAACATTGTACTATGTGATTTATTTATTACAGGTACTTATATAGTGTTGTCATTTACGCAGCGCTTTACATATATATTGTACATTCACATCAGCCCAACCCTCAAGAGGTGTACAATCTAAGGTCCCCAACTTACATTCATACATACATATACTAGGGCCAATTTAGACAGGATCCAATTAACTTACCAGCATGTCTTTGGGGTGTGGGAGGAAACAGGATGACCCGGAGGAAACCTGCACAGGCACAGGGAGAACACGCAAACTCCAGACAGGAGGTGCCATGGTTGGGATTTGAACCAACGACCCTAGTACTGCCAGGTGGAAATGCTAACCATTTAGCCACTGTGCTGCCCATTCACATGAACATTATTTGATAATGTGTAATATAATGTACTAATATATGTACTATGTGATAATGTGTAATACAATGTACTATGTGATAATGTGTAATACAATGTACTATTATATGTACTATGTGATAATGTGTAATACAATGTACTATGTGATAATGTGTAATACTATGTACTATTATATGTACTATGTGATAATGTGTAATACAATGTACTATTACATGTACTATGTGATAATGTGTAATACAATGTACTATTATATGTACTATGTGATAATGTGTAATACAATGTACTATGTGATCATGTGTAATACAATGTACTATTATATGTACTATGTGATCATGTGTAATACAATGTACTATTATATGTACTATGTGATCATGTGTAATACAATGTACTAATATATGTACTATGTGATAATGTGTAATACAATGTACTATGTGATAATGTGTAATACAATGTACTATTATATGCACTATGTGATAATGTGTAATACAATGTACTGTTATATGCACTATGTGATAATGTGTATTACAATGTACTATTATATGTACTATGTGATAATGTGTAATACAATGTACTATTATATGTACTATGTGATAATGTGTAATACAATGTACTATGTGATCATGTGTAATACAATGTACTATTATATGTACTATGTGATCATGTGTAATACAATGTACTATTATATGTACTATGTGATCATGTGTAATACAATGTACTAATATATGTACTATGTGATCATGTGTAATATATGTACTATGTGATCATGTGTAATACAATGTACTATGTGATCATGTGTAATACAATGTACTAGTATATGATAATATGTAATACAATGTACTAATATATGTACTATGTGATAATGTGTAATACAATGTACTAATATATGTACTATGTGATAATGTGTAATACAATGTACTAATATATGTACTATGTGATAATGTGTAATACAATGTACTAATATATGTACTATGTGATAATGTGTAATACAATGTACTAATATATGTACTATGTGATAATGTGTAATACAATGTACTATTATATGTACTATGTGATAATTTGTAATACAATGTACTATTATATGTACTATGTGATAATTTGTAATACAATGTACTAATATATGTACTATGTGATAATGTGTAATACAATGTACTATTATATGTACTATGTGATAATTTGTAATACAATGTACTATTATATGTACTATGTGATAATCTGTAATACAATGTACTAATATATGTACTATGTGATAATGTGTAATACAAAGTTCACAGACTGTGCACATCCCACTTGGGTTCCTTAACACAGTTGCTGTATCATTGCCTAAAACTGATTCCCCTTTTCCCAAAGATTGAAAATAGTCACATTTCATATTCACACTGCTAAATATTCAGTAGAATTTTCCTTTGCTACATTCTACTAAAACTTGCTCTAAAATGACTTCATTCAGTGTGTAATTTTAATAGATGCTTTGTCTGCAAGGCCAGTGGAACACTGCATGGTTGTGTAGTTTTGCTTCATTTCTTGCCTTTTTTCCCATCGCAGATAAAAACACAAGTATAGAATGTTCCGAATGTTATCTGAACAAAAGCATATTGAATTAAAACAGACCAAGAGGTCACATCTTTGTGTAACAAAATGTTCAACCAACAGGCAGATTTTAAATGGAAAGTCTTTTATGAACACATAAATGGAACACATTTAATTTTGTCCTGTCTGTTGCTTCTTGTCAAAAAGGCACAGTTTGATCATTTTTAAATTACTTTACAAGTTACTGGATTTTATACAGAGATTAATTATGTTTGGTTACTGGTGGACTATGCAAAATGCCAGGAATGGTACAATTCATCTTAATATTGCAGTCTGTAATATTTTTAGATGCATTTCCAAGAGTTACTGTCTTGCAATCTTTCTACCACCAGTGCCAGATTTAGACCTTGGAGGGCCTGGGGCACTTCAAGTTCAGGGAGCTCCCTAACATAGAAAATTCTTTATCAATGGCAATTTGATGAACAACCGTTCTTATAAACAACTAGTAACCATCCCCATATGGAAGAAAAATATATTTAAAAAATATTCTTTCCAAACATTGACATATATTTCAAATGCTACAATTTTGGCCATATTCTCTCTCTTTCTCTCTCTGTATATATATATATATATATATATATATATATATATATATACACACATATATACACACACACACACACTGCATGTTGAAATGTGTTTTTATTACAAAATGTACTGTTTGTCTTTAAAATGACAAATCTACATTTTTGGAATGCATTTACAAATGTATGTAAAAATATATGTTAAAATTACTTTTTTATGTTAAAATCAATCTGAAATTTATATGAAAATTTTTTTTATAAATATATATTTTTTTAAATATAGTCTTCAGATTTTTTTCAGTATATTTGAAATGTATTTTTAAAAATTTTTAAAAATATTTTTCTATAGAATTTGTAATAAAAATGCATTTCAACATGCAGTGTGTATATATATACCGTATTTTCCGGCGTATAAGACGACTTTTTACCCCTTGAAAATCTTCTCAAAAGTCGGGGGTCGTCTTATACGCCGGTAACGGCATGCTGAAACCTTTTAGGGGGGCGTCGCGGTGCCGCCGCCGCCCCCCCCCTTTCAACAGAAGGGAAACTAAGTACAGGGGTGGGCAGGGGCTGCTGTCTCTTACCTGGCTCCGGTCCCATGACGATCCGGTCCAGGAAGCGCCGCTGCTCCTTCCTTCGGTTCGTCCACTGGATGTTCGCGCGGCTGCTCGGCTCCGCCTCCTCACCGGTGATTGGCCGCCAGAACTGTAGCTCAGGAAAGGCACACAGGCGGCCAATCACCGGCGAGGAGGCGGAGCTGAGCGGCCCCGCGAAAATCGAGTGGAGATTCAGGTAAGTGTGCCGTGCTTAGGTGCTGCTGCAACCACATATGCTGGCTGCAGCAGCACCGTACTGGAACAGGGGTCAGCAAGTGTCAGTGGGAGGAATAGTGCCCCATCGTTGGTGTCACTGATACAAATGATGGGGCATTATTCCTCCCACTGACACCAACGATGGGGCACTTTTCCTCCCCCCCCCCACTGACAGCAACGATTGGGCACTATTCCTCCCCCCCCCACTGATACCAATGATGGGGCACTATTCCACCCCCCACTGACACCAATGATGGGATACTATTCCTCCCCCCCCACTGACACCAACGATGGGGCACTATTCCTCCCCCCCCCCACTGACACCAATGATGGGATACTATTCCTACCACTGACACCAAAGATGGGGCACTATTCCACTGACACCAATGATGGGGTGCTATTCCTGCCACTGATACCAATGATGGGGCACTATTCCTCCCACTGACACCAATGATGGGACACTATTCCTCCCACTGATACCAATGATGGGGCACTATTCCTCCCACTGATACCAATGATGGGACACTATTCCTTCCACTGACACCAATGATGGGGCACTATTCCTGCCACTGACACTAATGATGGGGTGCTATTCCTCCCACTGACACCAATGATGGGGCACTATTCCTCCCACTGACACCACTGATGGGGCACTATTCCTGCCACTGATACTAATGATGGGGCACTATTCCTGCCACTGATACCAATGATGGGGCACTATTCCTCCCACTGACACCAATGATGGGGCACTATTCCTCCCACTGACACCAATGATGGGGCACTATTCCTCCCACTGACACCAATGACGGGGCACTATTCCTCCCACTAATACCAATGATGGGGCACTATTCCTCCCACTGACACCAATGATGGGGCACTATTCCTCCCACTGACACCAATGATGGGGCACGATTCTTCCCACTGATGTGCACTGGAAGAGGGGTAGTCTTATACGGCGAGTATAGCCCAAACACTACATTTTAAACAGGAAAAGTAGGGGGTCGTCTTATACGCCCAGTCGTCTTATACGCCGGAAAATACGGTATATACAGTGGGGATCGAAAGTTTGGGCACCCCAGCTAAAAATTTGTATTAATGTGCATAAAGAAGCCAAGGAAAGATGGAAAAATCTCCAAAAGGCATCAAATTATAGATTAGACATTCCTATAATATGTCAACAAATTTAGATTTTATTTCCATCATTTACACTTTCAAAATAACAGAAAACAAAATAATGGCGTCTGCAAAAGTTTGGGCACCCTGCAGAGTTAATATCTTGTACTGCCCCCTTTGCCAAGCTGAGACCTGCCAATGTCATGGATTGTTCTAAATCATCGTCTGGGAAGACAAGGTGATGTCAATCTCAAAGGTTTTAAATGCCCAGACTCATCTGACCTTGCCCCAACAATCAGCACCATGGGTTCTTCTAAGCAGTTGTCTAGAAAACTGAAACTGAAAATAGTTGACGCTCACAAAGCTGGAGAAGGCTATAAGAAGTTAGCAAAGCGTTTTCAGATGTCAATATCCTCTGTTCGGAATGTAATTAAGAAATGGCAGTCATCAGGAACAGTGGAAGTTAAAGCAAGATCTGGAAGACCAAGAAAAATATCGGACAGAACAGCTTGCTGGATTGTGAGAAAAACAATTCAAAACCCACGTTTGACTGCACGATCCCTCCAGAAAGATCTGGCAGACACTGGAGCTGTGGTACACTATTCCACTATAAAGAGATACTTGTACAAATATGGTCTTCATGGAAGAGTCATCAGGAGAAAACCTCTTCTACGTCCTCACCACAAAAATCATCGTTTGAACTTTGCAAATGAACATATAGACAGGCCTGATGCATTTTGGAAACAAGTTCTGTGGACCGATGAGGTTAAAATTGAACTTTTTGGCCGGAATGAGCAAAGGTACGTTTGGAGAAGAAGGGGCACAGAATTTAATGAAAAGAACCTCTGTCCAACTGTTAAGCATGGGGTTGGATCAATCATGCTTTGGGGTTGTGTTGCAGCCAGTGGCACAGGGAACATCTCACGAGTAGAAGGAAAAATGGATTCAATAAAATTTCAGCAAATTTTGGATGGTAACTTGATGCCATCTGTGAAAAAGCTGAAGTTAAAGAGAGGATGACTTCTACAAATGGATAATGATCCTAAACACACCTCGAAATCCACAGGGGATTACATCAAGAGGCGTAAACTGAAGGTTTTGCCATGGCCTTCACAATCTCCTGACCTCAACATAATTGAAAATCTATGGATAGACCTTAAAAGAGCAGTGCGTGACAGACAGCCCAGAAATCTCAAAGAACTGGAAGACTTTTGTAAGGAAGAATGGGCAAAGATACCTCAAACAAGAATCGAAAGACTCTTGGCTGGCTACAAAAAGGGTTTACAAGCTGTGATACTTGCCAAAGGGGGCAGTACAAGATATTAACTCTGCAGGATGCCCAAACTTTTGCAGACGCCATTTTTTTTGTTTTCTGTTATTTTGAAAGTGTAAATGATGGAAATAAAATCTAACTTTTGTAGACATATTATAAGAATGTCTAATCTGTAATTTGATGCCTTTTGGAGATTTTTCCATCTTTCCTTGGCTTCTTTATGCACATTAATACAAATTTTTAGCTGGGGTGCCCAAACTTTCGATCCCCACTGTATATATATATATATATATATATATATATATATATATATTATTATTATTATACAGGATTTATATAGCACCAACAGTTTGCTCAGCGCTTTACAAATAAATGGAGACAGTACAGCAACAATACAGTTCAATACAAGAGGGATAGGAGGGCCCTGCTCCTTGCAGCTTACAATCTAGGAGGGAGGGGTTAGTGGTACAAAAGGTAGTAACTGTGAGGGATGGACTGGTAGGAGGAGTAGAAGCAGGGGTGGACTGACAACTCATGGGGCCCCCGGGCAATAGGAAATCATGGGGCCCCTGTGTTCTTGCCCACACTCAAACCACACCCAAAAAAGCCTATGAAAGGTATCAAGGGCATCTCATGGGGCCCCCTACTGAACCCGGGCCCTTGGCAGTGCCCGAGTGCCTAAATGGTCAGTCCGCCCCTGAGCAGAAGATTCCATTATTAGCTGAGTGCAGGATAGGCTTCCCTGAAGAGATAGGTTTTCAGAGATCGCCTAAAAGTGAGCAGAGTAGGCGATAGTCTGATAAATTGGGGTAGAGAGTTCCAGAGGATGTGGGAAGCTATGGAGAAGTCCTGGAGATGAGCATGGGAGGAGGAGACAAGGGAGCTAGAGAGTAGGAGGTCTTGTGAGGAGCGGAGAGTACGGTTTGGGTGATATTTGGAGACAAGATTGGTGATGTAATTTGGGGCAGAGTTATAAATGGCTTTACAGTGGGGATCGAAAGTTTGGGCACCCCAGCTAAAAATTCTTATAATATGTCAACAAAAGTTAGATTTTATTTCCATCATTTACACTTTCAAAATAACAGAAAACAAAAAAATGGCGTCTGCAAAAGTTTGGGCACCCTGCAGAATTTATAGCATGCACTGCCCCCTTTGCCAAGCTGAGACCTGCCAGTGTCATGGATTGTTCTCAGTCATTGTCTGGGAAGACCAGGTGATGTCAATCTCAAAGGTTTTAAATGCCCAGACTCATCTGACCTTGCCCCAACAATCAGCACCATGGGTTCTTCTAAGCAGTTGTCTAGAAAACTGAAACTGAAAATAGTTGACGCTCACAAAGCTGGAGAAGGCTATAAGAAGATAGCAAAGCGTTTTCAGATGTCAATATCCTCTGTTCGGAATGTAATTAAGAAATGGCAGTCATCAGGAACAGTGGAAGTTAAAGCAAGATCTGGAAGACCAAGAAAAATATCAGACAGAACAGCTCGCAGGATTGTGAGAAAAACAATTCAAAACCCACGTTTGACTGCACGATCCCTCCAGAAAGATCTGGCAGACACTGGAGTTGTGGTACACTATTCCACTATAAGGAGATACTTGTACAAATATGGTCTTCATGGAAGAGTCATCAGAAGAAAACCTCTTCTACGTCCTCACCACAAAAATCATCGTTTGAACTTTGCAAATGAACATATAGATAAGCCTGATGCATTTTGGAAACAACTTCTGTGGACCGATGAGGTTAAAATTGAACTTTTTGGCCAGAATGAGCAAAGGTACGTTTGGAGAAGAAGGGGCACAGAATTTAATGAAAAGAACCTCTGTTCAACTGTTAAGCATGGGGTTGGATCAATCATGCTTTGGGGTTGTGTTGCAGCCAGTGGCACAGGGAAAATCTCACGAGTAGAAGGAAAAATGGATTCAATAAAATTTCAGCAAATTTTGGATGGTAACTTGATGCCATCTGTGAAAAAGCTGAAGTTAAAGAGAGGATGGCTTCTACAAATGGATAATGATCCTAAACACACCTCGAAATCCATCAAGAGGCGTAAACTGAAGGTTTTGCCATGGCCTTCACAATCTCCTGACCTCAACATAATTGAAAATCTATGGATAGACCTTAAAAGAGCAGTGCATGACAGACAGCCCAGAAATCTCAAAGAACTGGAAGACTTTAGTAAGGAAGAATGGGCAAAGATACCTCAAACAAGAATTGAAAGACTCTTGGCTGCCTACAAAAAGCGTTTACAAGCTGTGATACTTGCCAAAGGGGGCAGTACAAGATATTAACTCTGCAGGGTGCCCAAACTTTTGCAGACGACATTTTTTTGTTTTCTGTTATTTTGAAAGTGTAAATGATGGAAATAAAATCTAACTTTTGTTGACATATTATAAGAATGTCTAATCTGTAATTTGATGCCTTTTGGAGATTTTTCCATCTTTCCTTGGCTTCTTTATGCACATTAATACAAATTTTTAGCTGGGGTGCCCAAACTTTCGATCCCCACTGTATATGTTATTATTAATGTTTTGAATTTTATCTGTTGGGCAATGGGAAGCCAGTGGAGGGATTGGCAGAGAGGGGTGGCTGATACAGAACGGTTAGTGAAGTGGATGAGTCTGGCAGCAGCATTCATGATAGACTGAAGAGGGGATAGCCTGCGATTCGGTAGTCCAATAAAGAGGGAGGTACAATAGTCAAGGCGAGATATAACAAGGGAATGAATAAGTTGCTTAGTGGTTTCCGAGGTTAAGAACGGCCGTATCTTGGAGATGTTGTGGAGGTGAAGTCTACAAGATTTGGACAGCGATTGGATTTGGGGCTGAAAGGACAGATGGGAGTCTAGGGTTACTCCTAGCACCCTGGCATGAGGGGAGGGACTGATGATTGTGTTATTGATTTTGATGGAGATATATATTTATTGAAATATATTTTGAAATAAATTGAATATGGCCAAAATTGTAGCATATCAAATATGTGTCAATATATTTGGGAAGACTATTTTTTTTAAAAAAAATTTCAAATATATTTTTCTTCTATGTGGGTCATGCTTACATTTTTTTTTTTATAAAAGACCACTGGAGCCCCCTCTGGCTGGGAGGCCAGGGGCAGGGGCAGCTGCTCCTTTAGCCCCCTTATAAATCCAACATTGTCTACCACCACTATAGTTTGTGCGTTCCCTATCAACAAAGCAAGTGTCAACTTTAGACACAGTGATGCCGAAGTTATACTATCCCCCAACCCCAAACCCGCATAAGCCACCCTGAAAAAAGCTGGTAAACAACACTGTTCCTTCTCCTTAGCTTTTGTTTTTGGCCACTATGGCCTTACATTCTATTAGACCCTATGTTTTTACCATCAGATATATTCAGACTCAACATAGTGACTCTACCTTTCGGAATACTAAATTTGACCACAGGCATCAGAGTGTGAACATTCTTAGGCCTTGGTTCACTATACAAATGGAGAACTAGATGTGTTTAGGAAATAGAGGAGGAAGAGGTTACACTGCAGTCAACTTCGAGGCTGCCTTACCCAGACAAAAACAATGGTAAGTGGAAAAGATTTTCTATGCTGAGTGCTAAACTCTTAGTACAGCGTTGTATGGCTACATCTTTGGGTAGTCCATAGACATTAAACTGTTGCCCAGTTCAGGGTTGGAAGACTCCCAACTAACATCTAGAGACCTCTTCAAGCCTTCCCTCATTCCTTTTCATGATCTTGTGTGTCTTTTCACTCTTCTCCAATTTCTTCCTAAACTGTAGAATTTATTTTTGCATTCTGTGGAACATTTTTGTATCAATTCTGTTCTGGACAGGTAAAAAAATTAAATCATATTGCAAATAAATAAAGTAACCTGGAAACAAACATTTAAGAGATTGCCACATATAATTTCCCTGCTTGATGGCAAATTTGCAAATGGCTGCAAAATAACCATGGGGGTCCAGCATTATGTGGATGTCAGCAGATATCTACCTTGTTATCATCACACTAGCAATCTAGTCATTGATATGAACATTTTGATTAGTGGCAATATCAAATCAAATTTATAAAAAAAAAATAAAAAAAAACTCACCTCTATTAACATATACAAGGAGAGCAAAGTAACTGCAAGATTGTAAACAATTAGGTGGCCCCTGAGAGAAAAGGCTGGTCTATTCTTCATATATTTGGTCCCCAACCATACGGATAGAACATAAAGGATAGTCAGTGTAAGAGTGGGAAGACAGGAATCCAGCATAAACCATCCTCTAACTCTTTGATCTGCAAAGACAAAGTGAATGAGAACGAGAATGAGAATGAGAAAAAAGGCACACCAAATAGCTCATACCATTTTAAAGCCCTGATGCTACAAGCAGTAAATCATGGAATTAATTCTTACCATGAAAACACTCATCTGAAGTGAATAAGCACAATGCAACCAGAGACAAACAGTTAAAGAAGATTCATATAACATTACGTGCTGTGATATGGTTAACAATAGCATCATTAAATACATTTTTAGTCCTGAAAGTGAACCTGCACTTTGTCTGTTGCTATATTGATATTCCAGTGCTGCCTTGTTAACCTTTTGAAACAGTTAAAGTGGACCCTCCATTTACTTTAAAAGCCTGCATGAATATATTCCTGGCATGTCACAATATACAGCAAAGGTGTAACTTCACAGAAAAAATAAAAATGCTGTGCTGTTTTTGTATTAAAAAGCCATTTTTAAACTCTAGGTAAGTGACTTTGCCTAGGCTCAGATGATGTCATTAGTCTACTGCAGGCAGAAGAAAGCATTTTCTCAGTCTTATTTTTCACAGTGATCTGACTGCAAACTGTCACACTGTATCATGCACTGTACATTGTCTATTCAATTCTATGAAGAGTTCAAATTCTCCATGACAAATGACAGGGAGCGTGAAGGCACAGAAAACTAAAAAATATGTGTACAGTGGGGATCGAAAGTTTGGGCACCCCAGCTAAATATTTGTATTAGTGTGCATAAAGAAGCCAAGGAAAGATGGAAAAATCTCCAAAAGGTATCAAATTACAGATTAGACATTATTATAATATGACAACAAAAGTTAGATTTTTTTTTCCATCATTTACACTTTCAAAATAACAGAAAACAAAAAAATGGCGTCTGCAAAAGTTTGGGCACCCTGCAGAGTTAATATCTTGTACTGCCCCCTTTGGCAAGTATCACAGCTTGTAAACGCTTTTTGTAGCCAGCCAAGAGTCTTTCAATTCTTGTTTGAGGTATCTTTGCCCATTCTTCCTTACAAAACTCTTCCAGTTCTTTGAGATTTCTGGGCTGTCTGTCACGCACTGCTCTTTTAAGGTCTATCCATAGATTTTCAATTATGTTGAGGTCAGGGGATTGTGAAGGCCATGGCAAAACCTTCAGTTTACGCCTCTTGATGGATTTCGAGGTGTGTTTAGGATCATTATCCATTTGTAGAAGCCATCCTCTCTTTAACTTCAGCTTTTTCACAGATGGCATCAAGTTACCATCCAAAATTTGCTGAAATTTTATTGAATCCATTTTTCCTTCTACTCGTGAGATGTTCCCTGTGCCACTGGCTGCAACACAACCCCAAAGCATGATTGATCCAACCCCATGCTTAACAGTTGGACAGAGGTTCTTTTCAATAAATTCTGTGTCTCTTCTTCTCCAAAACGTACCTTTGCTCATTCTGGCCAAAAAGTTCAATTTTAACCTCATCGGTCCACAGAACTGGTTTCCAAAATGCATCAGGCTTGTCTATATGTTCATTTGCAAAGTTCAAACGATGATTTTTGTGGTGAGGACGTAGAAGAGGTTTTCTTCTGATGACTCTTCCATGAAGACCATATTTGTACAAGTATCTCTTTATAGTGGAATAGTGTACCACAACTCCAGTGTCTGCCAGATCTTTCTGGAGGGATCGTGGGTTTTAAATTGTTTTTCTCACAATTCTGTGAGCTGTTCTGTCTGATATTTTTCTTGGTCTTCCAGATCTTGCTTTAACTTCCACTGTTCCTGATGACTGCCATTTCTTAATTACATTCCGAACAGAGGATATTGACATCTGAAAACGCTTTGCTATCTTCTTATAGCCTTCTCCAGCTTTGTGAGCGTCAACTATTTTCAGTTTCAGTTTTCTAGACAACTGCTTAGAAGAACCCATGGTGCTGATTGTTGGGGCAAAGTCAGATGTGTCTGGGCATTTAAAACCTTTGAGATTGATATCACCTGGTCTTCCCAGACGATGATTGAGAACAATCCATGACACTGGCAAATCTCAGCTTGGCAAAGGGGGCAGTGCATGCTATAAATTCTGCAGGGTGCCCAAACTTTTGCAGACGCCATTTTTTTGTTTTCTGTTATTTTGAAAGTGTAAATGATGGAAATAAAATCTAACTTTTGTTGACATATTATAAGAATGTCTAATCTGTAATTTGATGCCTTTTGGAGATTTTTCCATCTTTCCTTGGCTTTTTTATGCACATTAATACAAATTTTTAGCTGGGGTGCCCAAACTTTCGATCCCCACTGTACCTGCACCAATTACACTTTAACCACTTCCCGTTTGGCCCATGTACATAAACGGCCGGACGGGAGCAGTGCAGGGGCAGGTGGCAGTTCATAAACTCCGGAGGACACAGCGGAACACCGATCGCTGTATGGGACCTCTGTGTACAGTCCCGATCATGTGATCACTGATTGGCCAATCAGTGATCACATGAATAGTAGTAAGCAAGATGTCACTTTTGACATAATTGCTTACTACCAGTGAAATCTGTGAAAGATTACAGAGGTCACATGGTACAAGGCTATTCACAACAGCCTTCTACCATGTGACAAGCTGTGACCAATCACAGCTCGTACAGTATTTCTCAATGGCTGCAAGAATGCAGCCAGAGAGAAGGAGAAATGATTGCTTTTACAGCCTTTATGGGTGTAAAAGCAATCAGTGTTAAAAAAAAAAAATCTTCATCACCCCCACAAGTAGTACAGTGTCACTATGGTGACACTGTACTGCTAGGGTGACAGTATGTTAAAAAAAACAAAAAACAATATAAAAAAAAAAATTATTGTAAAAAAAAGTTTTGAAATATTATAATTTTTGGTTCTAAACTAATTAGGTGTTTTTTTAGTTTACTAAAAAGTTAGCTGAATACATTTTGGCCAAGATTTATGAAGAAAGATTTTTTATTTGCATAATTTTATAAGAAAAACACTTTTTCTTCAAAATGTTTGGACTTTTTCAGTTATATAGCAAAACAATAAATATCCCAGTGGTGAATAAATACCACCAAAATAAAGTTTTATCTGTCTCAAAAAAATGCTAAAAAATTCATATGGGTACAGTGTTGCATGACCGCACAATTGTCATTCAAAGTGTGACAGGGCTTTCAGCACTGTTGCACTTTGAATGACAATTGCGAGGTCATGCAACACTGTACTCATATGAAATTTTTATCATTTGTTTCTGCGTAACAGCTTGTGAGGAGAGGAATGCCGATAACCAGCATTTCCTTATTTACATGCGATCAGCTGTGATTGGACACAGCTGATCACATGACAGAGCAGACGTCAATGGCTCTTTATGCTGATCGGTGATCCGCTGTGTCCCAGGTACACAGCGCACCGCCGATCACCATGCTGAGTGCCCCCTGTTAGAGGGGGAGGATGTCATATGACGTCCTCTCAGAATGAGAGAACCACTGCCCGTCCGTCATTTCCTTATATGGTGGGTGGGAGGCGGTTAAAAGTAAAAGAAGTCAGCAGAAGGACATTTAAAAAAGTATGGACTTTAAGAAAAAACATTTATACTCAGTAATGTGGATGCAGCATTGATCCAAACTGAGCGATCAAAGACCATGGATTGCTCAGTTCTCCACTCTGACCAGACAGTCATGACTGTCAGTCTCCCGGCTCTCTGCTCTGCACCTCCAGCGCTCACTGGAGTGCAGGGCTGTGGAGGGGGCAGGAGAGGCTGGCTCAAGCACTTGGTGGACTGCTGAGAGGCTGAGCCAGGTGGCGGTCCAGACTTCTGGGTGGATCCCAACCATATGGTTGGAATTTTTTCAGAGCCTGAATCAGCTGAGAGATGTCAGCCGACAGTGGACTTTAGCCCATTGTTGGCTGAAAATGGGTCACAGGAGCGCTGAGTGAACTGCAATCCTGTGATCCATAAGAGAACTATAGTCAAAATAACCTTTAATGAGGGAGAATCGGCCAAATTGTACCCAGAGTGCAGGCAGGTGTTTAATGCAAGATATAGGAGACCACATATGATACAGCAGTTTAAAATTGGCCCGCAGCAGCACAATTTAAATGAGCAAGGCTAAGCCAAAATTTACTAGAGACAAGAATTAAGATACTACAGAGGACACAGCAGTGTAAAACTAGTCAGCAGCAGGAGAGCAGGACAGTTTTCTTGTTCACAGCAGTGTACAAACATTAACAAAGCATGTACTGAATTACAATTCAATACACTCAGTTGTCATAAGAAACATATTTTGTAAATTATATGGGAAAAACATTTGGTGATATAACAACTTGATGTCATAGAACACATTATGAGTAAAGCGTTATGCATAGATTCCCTGTTGTACAGGGAAGGTGAAGTACACAGAAAGCTTCAAAGTACCCTCCGAGTGACTGATAACGATCCTTATAGCAGAAAAAAAAGCACAACAAGGAGTAAAAGTGAAGGTAGAGCGAATAAAAAGAGAAGGAAACTAGGAAAAAAGAAAGAAAAAAAAGCAGGGAGGAGAAGAAAGGAGGTGTTCAGAGTCTCCCTCAGGTCTGACAATGCCCTGTGCCCCAACAACCAGGAAAGATATACTTGCTCCACAAAAAACGATTAGGGTTCCAGTAATGATTGGTCAAAGTTAGATGGCAAGTAATTATCGACCCATGGCTGCCAGGGACAGGACAGTTTTAATAAGGGATAACAGGGCAAACTGGTGTATGCCTAACTTTTATCTATATGGGAATGGGGAGGGGAGGGAGGGAGGGGTGCAGTGATTTTGAGTGATGTAATGTGAAAAGGCGCACACTGTTTATGACCTTTTTTTTCAAACAATGCATGGGCATGCTATGACCAACGAACAGGTGATCAATAAATATTCCGCTTTGAGCACCTAAAACTGGAAAATATTTCCTATCAAAATGGAAAAAATAAACCCACAAAAGAAATAAAAACCAGAAAATACCACCCCTGAACCACAGCCCACTTTTTGTTTAAAATGGAGAGCCTTGTGCAGCAAAAAAAAAAAAAAAAAGCTGTTGTGGATGGGACAACAACTAAAAGTGACAACTGAGCTCAAATCAGCCTTAAAGGAAAAGTTCACCTTTCATATTATGTTACACCTGTATACAGGATATAACATGTAACACGTTACTAAACGAGCAGCCCCCGCACCTTCCCGAGCCCCTGTTGTGACAGAATGCCGAGGATCTTCTCCCTGCACCTGATGTCACAATTAAAAAAAAATGCTGCTGCGCAAGGCTCCACCCACCCCACCACATCATTCATTCACAGGGTTCACAGATAGCTGATCCGACAACTTGCAGGAGCCTTGCATTGCACCTGTTAACTGCTGATCGTAGGTGCAATGCTTTACTTGCTGGCTCCTCTGCTCAGCATAAATCAGTTCACCCCTTTTGATAAGTAAGATTTTAATTAATATCTCAATGAACAGAAGAACAATTTCCAAAATTTTGACAAAACTGAGTTTTATAGAACATATGTTTAGCTCATTACATGAACGTAAGGTAAATAATATAACTTAGATTATAAAATCTTCAGTTTTACTCAAATTAGTTGATGCAAAAATGAAAACACCCCACAACAAAACCTACTCCATCTAGTATTTTGTATGACCTCCATGATTTGTGAGGACAGCACCAAGTCTTCTAGGCATGGAATGAACAAGTTGGCGACATATTGCAACATCTATCTTTTTCCATTCTTCAAGAACTACCTCTTTTAGAGCTTGTATACTAGGTGGAGAGAGATGCTCAACTTGTCTCTTCAAAATTCCCCATAGGCGTTCGATTGGGTTTAGATCAGGAGACATATTTGGCCACTGATTCACTTTCACTCTGTTCTTCAGAAATGCAACAGTGGTCTTATATGAGTTTTGGATCATTGTCCTGTTTGAAAAGTGCACGATGACCAAGGGCACAGAATGATGGTAGCATCTTCTCTTTCAATATAGAGCAGTACATCTGTGAAATCATGATAGCCCCACAGAAGGACACTGCCATCACTATCTTTCACTGTAGACACCATGCATTTTTCTTTGCACTCCTCACCTTTGCGACACCATATAGTTTTGAAGTCATCAGTTTGAAAAACATTTATTTTGGTCTCATCACTCCAGAGTACAAAGTCCCAGTAGTCGTCTTCTTTTTCAGCACGGGCCCTAGCAAATTCTTGGAGGGCTTTTTTGTGCATGGGCATTAGGAGATTCTTCCTTCGTGGACGACACCCATACATGCCATTCCTCTGCACTGTACGCTGTATTGTGTCACGGGGAACAATCACCCCAGTTTGGCTTTCTACTTCTTTAACTAACTGTAGTAAACTTGCATGGCAATTTTCTTCAACCCTTTTCATGAGAAGACGCTCCTGTCGAGGGGTTATTATCTGTGGAAGGCCTGGACATCTCTGTGAGATGGTTGCAGTTTCATCTTTGTTAAATTTCTGTACCACTTTTGCTACGGTATTCTGATTGATAAGTAAAGCTTTGTTGATCTTCTTGTAGCCTTCACCTTTCTTGCGTAAACAACTTATTTTCTTTCTCAGGCCTTGTGACATTTCTCTTCCATGTGGTGCCATTGCTGACAGCATGAAATGGGCAGGGTTTTCTTTGTTAGGTAACACCCTTTTATAATCAACTGTCTGCTGGACATCTGTTTAATGAATAATTAGACTCACCTGTAGTTGAATTCATGTTAACTATGATTTTGATGTCTAAAATTTAGCTTTGCTCCTAAGACTTTCATTAGGGTGTAATCATTTTTGCAACATGGTCTTGAATGAATTTGTTAGGAAAAATACTTTTTTGTGTGTGCAAATTAACAAATCTTGTTTGCAATCAATGGCCCATATTTTTGGGAGTATATTGTAGTATAGTATCCCTTTGAAGATGTTGATTCTGAAAGGAAAGTAAAGGTTTTCTGACAAATCTATTGGTGTGTACTCATTTATGCTGAGCACTGTGTATGTAGATGTGCATTTTTTTTAAAAAGGTGAGCTTATCCTTTAAATAAAATAAGCCACCAATAATAAAAAAGGCAGCAAAGTGGTTAACTGTCTCAAGAGCAGCAGAATTAAAGAACAGTTTTTTAACTAACCTTGGTTTCTCCTTATGCAGTTTCTCAGCTTTTCCTATGCTTTTCCTACAACAGTTTCCAATTCACTGACGTTAATTATGGCTAGTCTGTGCTCCTCTACCTTCTAAGTGTTTTCTACCTTGCATTTGTCACATATTTTGCTGTGCACAAAAACACGGGTTTACTAGCCATGTTAGGGGTGCCAATAATTAATGCTACTGCATGTGTGACGCACATGTGAATGAAAGTACATCACATGGTCATATTATCAACAGTCTTCAATGAACTGGCAAATAATCAGCATCAATCACTGAGATAATATTCAACTTATAAAATTGTGTATTATTTGTGGAAAGATGAATTACGGAGCATATATATATATATATATATATATATATATATATATATATATATATATATATATAATTATATAATTATTATTTTTTTATTTATTTATTTTTTTTTAAATCAACAATTCGTTTTATTGGAATTTTAAAGAGTTGTACAGAGAAAAAACCCCACACAGGGGCCAATACCTAAGCAGACCGCGTGGCGGCTGCCACACGTTGTGCTGGGTACAAAAGAACAGTGGTCATCTTAATATAAAAGAATTTGCATACCAAAATGTGTGTGGCTCATGCTATATTCTCAAGAATAAAAACAAGAGAAAATACCGCCCCTTGTCGCCCGACAAGGGCCTGCTATGGAGCAGCTTTAGGTGTAGTCATGCGTTATCCCTAAAAGTTTTGTTATTATGATATTTGTGACAAACCATAATACATTTTTAAAATTGCTTTTCCAGACCAGATTCCAAAAGTATCAGAGTTGTTATTTCTGGGAATATTCTTGTTGTAATAAAAGGCATTATATTTATCCATCTAGAACACAAATCTCAGAGCATGAATAATGAATACACTATTAGGTAGCAGAAAATCTGAACAGTGGAATTCCATCAATGTCTTCCAAAGATCTATTACATCCAGCCTCCTGATGTTGCTCTGAATCTATTGTGTAAAATAGCTTGCAACAGAGGCCTGGAGTTCCACAGTTAGTTTAACAAACGCCGTAAACATGGTTTTATGATAGTAACCTACAAAAATGTTGTAGTACCTGGAGAAGGATGGTATGTATTAGTTATATCTGACACTTTTATTCAGGAGCCATATAGTGCCAAGTTCCTTAACAGGCACCAAGGTGTACTTGAGAAAAATCAATTCTTACCACCAATGGTGCCTCAATTCTTACCACCAATAAAGCTTTCCAAACTTTAACATGATAGCAAACCCAACAACAAAAAAATATTATATTGCAGCTTACCAATTCTTGGATCTGGTGGCTGCATTCGTTTTTTTTTTTTATAGATTTGTTTTCCTAGGTAAAAAAGGAAGCAGCCGGAAGTGTGTGCGTTAAACCCCAACAAACGTTGGTGGCAGTAAGCCCGGGTTCACACTGATGCGGTCTGGAATTAGCAGCGTTTTCTGTGCGAATTCCGCACCGCATCAGAATCGCGAACTGCTGTGGGTGTGTATGTTAAGTTAACAACACCCCAAAATTGGTTCGCAAAACGTGGTGCAATGTGCAGAATCGGATCACATAGGTGTGAATACCCAAGCAATCCGATGGTAGTGTGGACCAAAAAAAGGTCCTGCACCTTTTTGGTGCGGTGCGATTAGAGCCATCCAAAATGTATGGCTCCAATCGCACCGTACACAAATCGCATGTAATTTGCATGTAATATGTGGTGCGGTTCCTGTGCGAATCACATGTGATGTACTGAACCGCATATTTGTGAACCCGGGCTAAAAGAAATGTAATCTATTGAAGCTTACCAGTCCTCAGATGTAATGGCTGCATTTGTTTTGTTTTTTTCAGGCTTCTTTTTCTTATTTTCACCTGGTGATCCTGCCAGTAACCCCTTCTTGTTCTGAGTGCTTAGTGCAGGGTTTCCCAACCAAGGTTCCAGAAGAGGTTGCTAGGGGTTCCTCAATCAATAAACAATTTCCACTTCTCAGATAAGTAACCACTGAAACCACTGATCTTTTTAGCTATCTGTAAGGGGGATTCCTCCCAGTGACCACAAATGGGAATTGTTTTCCACTGACCATCACGTTATTGTACTGTGAGCTGTTAATTTAATAACTTTTAGCAGGAGTTGCATGCAGCCAAAAAATTATTTCAAGGGTTCCTCCATGTTAAAAAAATTGAGAAAGGCTGGCATTGTCACCCTAGCCTAGAGCATTCTGTAACTACAGAATACCTTCTCCTCTCCTCAACATAGTGGGGAGGTGTTCTGTCCACAATGGAGAACCGGGGAGGGCTTATAACATTGTTTGAGATAATACTGTGGTTTGCACAAGACACAGGACAGCAATGGACTGCTAGCAGGATCAATGGGTATTATTTTGCACTTATTGAGCAGATACAATCAAACACTTTCAATGGTATGTTTAACAGACCACAGGAGAAAATACAGTAAAAGTTATCATTGTTAGAGTTTACATACACTGTGCATAACTGAATGTGTTACAGGTCCAAATACTTTTTAACTGTTCTGTATATCATCATTGTGTTGAATGGGTAGCCATCTATTGGGTGTTCGCTGCAACTGCACCTGTTTTTATTCTTCCCTTCAACAAGAACAGGAAGTGTCTCATGTTTGTTAAGAATAAAGATTCCCATAATCCACTGCAGTTCCATTTCAGCTTCTAGAAGAAAACCAGTGAAGGTATATTCCATTCTCCCTTTGATTCACATACAGGTGAAACTCGAAAAATTAGAATATCGTGCAAAAGTTCATTTATTTCAGTAATGCAACTTAAAAGGTGAAACTAATATATGAGATAGACTCATTACATGCAAAGCAAGATAGTTCAAGCCGTGATTTGTCATAATTGTGATGATTATGGCTTACAGCTCATGAAAACCCCAAATCCACAATCTCAGAAAATTAGAATATTACATGCAATCAATAAAACAAGGATTGTACATAGAACAATATCGGACCTCTGAAAAGTATAAGCATGCATATGTACTCAGTACTTGGTTTGGGCCCCTTTTGCAGCAATTACTGCCTCAATGCGGTGTGGCATGGAAGCTATCATCCTGTGGCACTGCTGAGGTGTTATGGAAGACCAGGATGCTTCAATAGCGGCCTTCAGCTCTTCTGCATTGTTCGGTCTCATGTCTCTCATCTTTCTCTTGGCAATGCCCCATAGATTCTCTATGGGGTTCAGGTCAGGCGAGTTTGCTGGCCAAACAAGCACAGTAATCCCACGGTCATTGAACCAGGTTTTGGTGCTTTTGGCAGTGTGGGCAGGTGCCAAGTCCTGCTGGAAAATGAAGTCAGCATCCCCATAAAGCTCGTCTGCGGAAGGAAGCATGAAGTGCTCCAAAATCTCCTGGTAGACGGCTGCGTTGACCCTGGACTTAATGAAGCACAGTGGACCAACACCAGCAGATGACATGGCTCCCCAAATCAACACAGACTGGAAACTTCACACTGGATTTCAAGCATCTTGCAGTGTGTGCCTCTCCATTCTTCCTCTATACTCGGGGTCCTTGGTTTCCAAATGAGAAGCAAATGTTGCTCTCATCAGAAAAGAGGACTTTGGACCACTGAGCAACAGACCAGGTCTGTTTTTCTTTAGCCCAGGTAAGGCGCTTTTGACGTTCTTTGTTGTTCAGCAGTGGCTTGACAAGAGGAATACGACATTTGAAGCCCATGTTCAGGATCTGTCTGTGTGGTGGCTCTTGATGCACTGACTCCAGCCTCAGTCCACTCCTTGTGAAAGTCCCCAACACTTTTGAATGGCCTTTTCCCTGACAATCCTCTCCAGGCTGCGGTCATCCCTGCTGCTTGTGCACCTTTTTCTTCCACGCTTTTCCCTTCCACATAACTTTCTATTAATGTGCTTTGATACAGCACTTTGGGAACAACCAACTTCTTTTGCAATTACCTTTTGAGGCTTTCCCTCCTTATGGAGGGTGTCATAGATGGTTTTCTGCACAACTGTCAGGTCAGCAGTCTTTTCCATGATTGTGATTCCTACTAAACCAGACTGAGAGACCATTTAAAGGCTCAGGAACCCTTTACAGGTGTTATGGCTTAATTAGCTGATTAGAGTGGGACACTTTGAGCCTAGAATATTGCACCTTTTCACAATATTCTAATTTTCTGAGATTGTGGATTTGGGGTTTTCATGAGCTGTAAGCCATAATCATCACAATTATGACAAATCACAGCTTGAACTATCTAGCTTTGCATGTAATGAGTCTATCTCATATATTAGTTTCACCTTTTAAGTTGCATTACTGAAATAAATGAACTTTTGCAGGATATTCTAATTTTTCGAGTTTCACCTGTATGTCTTTAAGTGCTTTCATTGTGTTTGTTAAAGTCACATACATAGCTAGATCATGTTTCAGTGTGTTCAAAGTGACTTGTAGGTAGCTGTTTGAAAGAAATGTGTTCATTGTATGCATTTGTGAGAGACATGTATGCAAGCAACAAGAATATTGTATTTTCAGTTTATGTGATTGTATTGCAGTTTTACAGAACTATTCAGTATAACTATACAATTTTGTTAGGTAGCTGTCGGCTAACCGTTTGTAGGAAAGCACAACAACAGTTACTATTTTGAAATTAAATACCGTTTACCTAGAGTTTCTACTTTCTGTGTATAATAAACTAAATTGAAATTTACTTACCCCTTGGTCCAAACAAATAATCAACAAATTCATTTACTTCTCGGTCTAGCCTCTGTATGTGTTCCTGAAAAAAAAAACAGAATGAGATTTGCACTTTTACATTAAAATATACAAACAGAAGAGAGGATGATTTAGGTAGAAGATATTAGCGGGGAACACTTGTAACATTAATAAATTATATGGTTAGCTAGTTTCACATCTGTGCGGGTGGTACCTGCTGCGGAGCCGCACCTGGTCCCGCAGCTGCAACCACCCACACAGAAAGACGCAGCAGTTGTGTGCAGGTGCTAATAATCCTAATGGCACACCACATGCACTGGAAATCGCTCCCACACTGGGAACCACACTGCACTTGCGATTCCAGTGCGGGCTGAGATTTCTTAAATGCTGCAGGGACTTTTTCCCTGCATTTCAGGAGGCACCGCAGCCCATTCAAATGAATGGGCTGCCATGCCTGCGCAAAACCTGGCTGGCAGAGCTGCATATGTGTGAACCTAGCCTTAAGGAATTAATTACTGGGGTAAAATGTTCACATCTATATTTAGAAATGACACTGCCTTTGTGGAAAAACATATTTTCTAAAATTAATGCAATTGTAAAAGACAATACCAAGTTACAGCTGAACACCAGACAGATATAAAAGACACAAATTCATGGAGCTCCATATTCAATGATACCTCATTAAATGTAATTTTTTCATTGTGTAAATACCCAATTTTGACTGATGTCAGTCTTTTGCAGTCCCTGTAAAGCAGAGATAATCATGAGGGAGGGGAGAGTAGTACAAGAAGTCAATCAACTGTGTGACAGTGCAAGGAGCATGCAGATAGGGGAGAAAGCAGAGTGACAGAGAGATGAACTCACCAGTCTGCTGCTTTTCCTTTTACTGCCTTATCATAGGCTGAGGGAAAGACAAGTAGACCCATAAGTGTTATTGAACTGCAGTGGAGAAAAATCACATCTTCTGTGCTGACAGGGCTGTGCTGTGTGAATCTCTGGACTGGATGGACAGAAAAACATATACACAAAAAATACTGAGGGGTCTGTACCTGTGAAGGGGGGGGGGGGACCTGTACTGAAAAGTGGGGCAGGGTTTACTGTACTGGGGATCTATACTGGAGGGGGAGGGTCATTCTGTACGGAGGAGTCTGTGCTGGGAAGTGGGGGAAAGGGGGTATTTCTGTACTCATGGGTTTGTACTGGGGAAGGTGGCCTGTCTGTGTCCTGGGGGGAAGTGAAAGGGGGGAGTTGGTCTCTACTGAAGGGCCTGGCTCTGGGAGGCTGTACTGAGGACATTTTGCTGGGGGGGTGGGGGTCTGTACTGAGTGGTCAGTCTGTGCTAAGGGATCTGTGCTGGGGTTGGGTTGTTGGTCAGGAGTCTATATTGAGGGGTTTGTTCTGGGGAAGGGGATCTGTGATGCACTGTAGACACTAGAATGTGTCTAGAATCGAGAGCAGCTGTGCATACTAACCAATCAACTCATAGCTTTCATTTGATTAAAATCCATGTGCTGAGGTTTGTACCTGTCTGATACACTCTTACTTGTGGCACAGTCATTAAAGCATATTTTGTGGACAAAAGGACTGTGGCATATCTGTGCTCAGTATAGGGAAAGTAGGCTTAGGTGTTACTTAACTATGCCCCTTTAAGTCCCTCCCGCAATTTGCCACTGAGCACTATGTGCTTTATGTCTTCACATCTCCAGTTCTTTTTGGAAGGGGGGGGCCATAAAAAATATGACTGACCCCAGGTCCCAGATTTGCTAGGTATGCCACTGATCTCAGTATTTCCTCTACCATTTGGTTGAGGATCAAATGATTTAAAGCTTCCCTTTTCAGGGGGGAGTTTTGGTTTTTGCCTGGAAACTTAGAAAAGTCCATGGCGTCCAAAAAGTGTCCCTTTAGGTCAAAAGCGGTTTTAGACCAGCTAGAGAATAGCGATAGTAAATTAGAACCACTTGCAGAATTGAGTGATAATGATTCGTGGGGGAAATTCTGCATCAGATACTGAAAACGATTGTGCGACTTTGCTTAGTGATGTGCGAACTTGGCGCTATATTTCAAATTTCAGTGTTTTGGGTTTCATTATATTATTGAATTAAATTTATTATTTTTTATGATTATTTATTAAATTATAATTTATGATTTTGCATACATATTTCCATGCAAAAAAATGGTACCGCTTTCAGAACCAAAAATCTGAAATAATCATACCGCTAGGGAGGTTAAAGAAAGGCTTAATATCATTGCTTTTTTTTTTATGGACATACACACAAAGACTAGGTGTGACCGTTGACATAAACAATAAAGACAAACCAAAATATTGAGATAAACCCAATTAACATAGTACAGGTGACACACGGGAAAACCAAACGACTGTATTAATTTAAAACTAATTAGTCTTTCTACACAGATTTAGAATCTCCTGGGCATCTGAAAAGAAAAATCTAATTATCCAATTTTAGTCAGTGACCCAAACTATTTAGCTGAGAACACAACTTTCATACTTTTAATTTCTGTTTATATAACATAGATGCAGATAATATATATATTGAAAGTCAGCGGGGTTAATTTACTGAAGGCAATGGCGCAGCTCGTATTTATTTATTGCATGTATTTCAATGCTGCCGACAATTTATCCAGTGCTTTATATATTTTATATTCCTGTCAATCCCTGCAGGGAATGCATAATGGTGTGAAAAAAACCTTCAGCCTTTAGAACCACTTTAACTACCTACTGCTTGGTCACCCTAGACTTAACCACTTGCCCTCCTGAAGATTTAACCCCCCCCCCCTTCCTGACCAGGCCATTTTTCGCGCTTATGGCACTGCGTTACTTTGACAATTGCGCAGTCATGCAATGCTGCACCCAAATGAAATTTACGTACTTCTTTCCCACAAATTGAGCTTTTTTTGGATGGTTTTTGATTGCCTGTGCGTTTATTTTTTGTGTTTATTAATTTTGAGAAAAACAACAATATTTTTGACTTTTGCTATTAAACATGTCCAGTAAAAAAAATGTAAAAATCACATTTTTTCAGAAATGTAGGCCAAAATTTATTCTGCGACATGTCTTTGCTGGAAAAAATCCCAATACGTGTAAATTATTTAGTTTACGTGAAAGTTATAGTGTTTACAAATGGCGGTATATATACACTGGAATTTTTTTTTTTTGTACTAGTAATGGCGGCGATCATCAACTTATAGCGGGATTGCGGCGGACATTCTGACACTGGGCAGAACTGAGTTGGTATCACTGACATCCCCAGTGACACCAATACAGTGATTAGTGCTGAAAAAAAAAAAAAGCACTGACACTGTACTAATGGTACTGGGCAGGAAGGGGTTAACATGAGGGGCAATCAAAGGGTTAACTGTGTGCAGGGAGTGTTTTACTAGGGGGAGTTGTTTGTGGGCTTCATTGTAATCACACTGCTCTGGATGGCTTTGCTGTGCACAATCATCCAAAGCAGTGTGCCTGAGCTGACAGGGAGGAGACCTGTAAACAAAACAGTCCTCCTCCCCATCGGAGATCCTTAGTAATCACCGGGCACCAGCGAGTAATCACCAGCCAGGACCCAGTGATTGACAGCCGCAGCCGTGAATGGTGGCGCAGGTAGGGCTCAAGTGTACCCCTACCCGGAAATGCGAAGTCACGTATATATACGTGATTTTGAGCATCTGTGCCACCCTGTAGTAGTATTTCTGCTATAGGGCAGTCGGGAAGCAGTTAATGTGACCGAGCGGCAGCTGCAGGCTCAGCAATGTAAATAAATGTTGCCACCTGTTTCTGGGTTTGGGGTGTACAAGAGTGCACCACCTGCTGACCCACGCTGAGGTTGGATACAGCACGTTTTGTCAACAGGTTTCAGCCAATGATTTATGGCTGAGACCTGGTAATTGGCTGTGTCCAATTACAGCACAAAGTCCTGTGTTTACAAACATACAGAACAGCGATCTGGATATTTCTTCTCCCTGCAAAGATGGGAGGAAAAACAGCCAGGTAACCCCTTCCCAGCCAGTGTCATTTGTACAGCGACAGTGTACAATATAATATCTAATCACTGTATTAGTGTCACTATTGATGTCAGTGTGCCTCTCAGCAAGGGTCTGTTAGCGCCAGATTGCCTTCCACACTATCACAGTCCTACTATAAGTCACTCATCACTGCCATTACCAGTATAGCAACATAGATGTGTAAATTTCAGTTTATATACCATAGTTTATAGATGCTATAACTTTTTACACAAACCAAATAATATACACTTATTGGGAATTTTGTTTCATCAAAGACATACAGCAGAATACACATTGGCCTACATTTATGAAGAAACTTGATTTTTTAAAAAATGTTTTAATTGTATATGTTTTATAACAAAAAGTAGAAAATATCTATTTTTTTTCCAGTTGTTTGGTATTTTTTGGTTTATACAGTGAAAGAAATAAGTATTTGATCCCCTGCTGATTTTGAATGTTTGCCACTCACAAAGAAATGATCAGTCTAAAAATCGAATGGTAGGTGTATTGTGACAGTGAGAGACAGAATAGCAACAAAAAATTCAAAAGAAATGCATGTCTAACAAATTATGCACTGATTTGTATGTTCATGAGGGAAATAAGTATTTGATCCCCTTCATAAAACATGACTTAGTACTTGGTGGCAAATCCCTTGTTGGCAATCACAGACATCAGACGTTTCCTGTAGTTGGCCACCAGGTTTGCACACATCTCAGGAGGGATTTTGGCCCACTCCTCTTGACAGATCCTCTCCAAGTCATTAAGGTGTACTGGCTGATGTTTGGCAACTCGAACTTTCAGCTCCCTCCACAGATTTTCAATCAGATTAAGGTCTGGAGACTGGCTAGGCCACTCCAGGACCTTAATGTGCTTCTACTTGAGCCCCTCCTTTGTTGCCTTGGCCGTGTGTTTTGGGTCATTGTCATGCTGGAACACCCATCCGCGACCCATTTTCAATGCCCTGGCTGAGGGAGGAAGGTTCTCACCCAAGATTTGACGGTACATTGCCCCATCCATCGTCCCTTTGATGCGGTGCAGTTGTCCTGTCCCCTTAGCAGAAAACCACCCCCAAAGCGGAATGTTTCCACCACCATGTTTGACAGTTGGAATGGTGTTCTTGGGGTCATAGGCAGCATTCCTCCTCCTCCAAACACGGCAAGTTGAGTTGATGCCAAAGAGCTCAATTTTGGTCTCATCTGACCACAACACTTTCAACCAGTCCTCCTCTGCATCATTTAGATGTTCAGTAGCAAACTTCAGACAAACTTCACACGTGACTTCATCAGGATTGTGTCACGTGTGCCACGTGATGCAACGCGTCGATACGTTACGTGGTGACGTCATTACGCCGGCAGCCATCTTGGTGCACCCAGGATACAGGTAGATACACCCATAGTATGGGGTGGAAATGTCTTACTAATTCTGCGCAAATGGGAGTGTATCTACTGGCGTTTTTTGGTTTGATTTCCTTTATTAAATAATATTGCACTATGTAAGTATTTTTCTTCTTTTATGGGCATGTTTACACTGAGAGCTGAGCAGGTGAGTGGGCTTGAGGTATATAAGGTCACCTGCCTAATCGATCCAGGAAGGGGATTACATACTTGGCACATTGGAACCTGGTGTATATGGAGATCGGGCAATAAGGAGATCTATACCATAGGATCCGGGTGTGATCCAAAAAGCGTGATGACCTGTAGGGTCACTTATTGAAGGTGAGCAGGCATTTCTGACATTTTGGGATTCCTTGGAGCGCACACCACACGACACTAGTTCTCTGTTTAGAGTGGAGCACTGTTTTTTTTTAGTGTGGACGATTTCCACAGCACTAATATTTGGACTCAAAAAGGACTTTTTTCTGCTTTTTTATGATTAGTGTTTCACAACAATTTTTTTCACTGCATATCTGATGTTGGTTCACTACACATACGTATAGTTTTATTTTTTCACTGTGTGTATAGTGTATACACTTATTTGAGTGTTTGTGTTTTTGGCACTTGTCATTTATATCTATCCCATTCATAGGGATTCACCTTGTTTACACTATTGGTGTGTATTATCCCAATTTGGTTTTTTTGTTTTTCACGTTATTTAGGGTCTGTATTTATAAAGTCATTACAGTTTCATCTAATTTACATACACATTTTAAACATAAACTTTTACTTTGTGAGGTAAACATCTATTTTTTTAGTAAATAAACCCCAATATTTTATAACTTCTAAGCTACCTAATAAAAAAAGTTGTGACTACCTGGAAATCTAGAAAACATGACCAGGCTCTGGAGCTCTGGAGTTTATTTAAACCTTTTTATTTGTAGCCCTAATATCAACTGCCAAGATGGAGCAGTTGGAAGATTTGTGACCTGTACTCAGACCTAATTGCTAATACTTAGATTGTAAGCTCCAAGGAGCAGGGCCCTCCAACCCTCTTGTATTGAACTGTATTGTATCCCTTTATATTGTAAAGCGCTGAGCAAACTGTTGGAGCTATATAAATCCTGTATAATAATAATAATAATAATATTACAGTAGGTCATGCAATGGCCCTCAAAATATAAAGTTATGCGAACAAGTATTTTCAGTTGATTTGCACACTATATCCAACATAAAGTATAAATGGATATAGTTTTTATGACTGTGACTCAAACTACACACAGATCTTTAGCTTTGCATAATTTATTGGCTTTCAGTAGTTTTCTATACTGACAGAAGAGTTATGCTTATGGAGCAGATCAATGCAATCCTTTTATAAGTAATCCAGCTCAACCCTTTCCTGCTTTATTCCAGTGTAGAGCAGCAGTCCATCCAGGATTAGGGAGGTTTTAACCAGTACAGAATATAGATCCATCACTGCTACTATAACAGTATTCTATAGAATAACTTTCTAGATTTAAAGCGGTTTTTGTAGACATGAAATTATATCTGTTCACTCTTAGGCTCCATGCACATTGCAGCTGATAAACTCACATTTAGGAGCTTTTCTGCGTTTTTTTCAGCAGCCCCTGAACTCTCCCTAATGTTTTCCTATATGTCCATGTACACATCGTCGTTTACAGGCAGTTTTTTTTAATGCACCAAACTTGCGTTCAGGAGTAGATTTTATCAGCGTTTCAAACGCCAAACACTTGTAAATGCAGCTAACCGCGTTTATAAGCATTTGGAAAAATGTTTTAACTCTTCCATTTCCAGATGCTGTCCGGAGCCTTTTTTCATCATGAAAAATGCATGCAAAGTGTTTTCCCAGTACTCAAGTAGACCTGGTACACCGTACTTTGAGGTTTCCCATGAATGAAAATATGTTAAGACATCCCATCCACGACATCACCTGCCTGGAGTTTGCATGTTCTCCCTGTGCCTGCGTGGGTTTCCTCCCACACTCCAAAGACATGCTGGTAGGTTAATTGGCTCCTGTCTAAATTGGCCCCAGTATGTGTATGTATGAATGCGAGTTAGGGACCTTAGATTGTACACCCCTTGAGGGTTAGGGACTGATGTGAATGTAATATATATGTAAAGCGCTGCGTAAATTGACGGTGCTATATACAGTGGGGATCGAAAGTTTGGGCACCCCAGCTAAAAATTTGTATTAATGTGCATAAAGAAGCCAAGGAAAGATGGAAAAATCTCCAAAAGGCATCAAATTACAGATTAGACATTCTTATAATATGTCAACAAAAGTTAGATTTTATTTCCATCATTTACACTTTCAAAATAACAGAAAACAAAAAAATGTCGTCTGCAAAAGTTTGGGCACCCTTCAGAATTTGTAGCATGCACTGCCCCCTTTGCAAAGCTGAGACCTGACAGTGTCATGGATTGTTCTCAATCTTCGTCTGGAAAGACCAGATGTCCATCTCAAAGGTTTTAAATGCTCAGACTCATCTGACCTTGCCCCAACAATCAGCACCATGGGTTCTTCTAAGCAGTTGTCTAGAAAACTGAAACTGAAAATAGTTGACGCTCACAAAGCTGGAGAAGGCTATAAGAAGATAGCAAAGCGGTTTCAGATGTCAATATCCTCTGTTCGGAATGTAATTAAGAAATGGCAGTCATCAGGAACAGTGGAAGTTAAAGCAAAATCTGGAAGACCAAGAAAAATATCAGACAGAACAGCTCGCAGGATTGTGAGAAAAACAATTTAAAACCCACGTTTGACTGCACGATCCCTCCAGAAAGATCTGGCAGACACTGGAGTTGTGGTACACTATTCCACTATAAGGAGATACTTGTACAAATATGGTCTTCAAGGAAGAGTCATCAGAAGAAAACCTCTTCTACGTCCTCACCACAAAAATCATCGTTTGAACTTTGCAAATGAACATATAGACAAGCCTGATGCATTTTGGAAACAAGTTCTGTGGACCGATGAGGTTAAAATTGAACTTTTTGGCCGGAATGAGCAAAGGTACATTTGGAGAAGAAGGGGCACAGAATTTAATGAAAAGAACCTCTGTCCAACTGTTAAGCATGGGGTTGGATCAATCATGCTTTGGGGTTGTGTTGCAGCCAGTGGCACAGGGAACATCTCACGAGTAGAAGGAAAAATGGATTCAATAAAATTTCAGCAAATTTTGGATGGTAACTTGATGCCATCTGTGAAAAAGCTGAAGTTAAAGAGAGGATGGCTTCTACAAATGGATAATGATCCTAAACACACCTCGAAATCCACGGGGGATTACATGAAGAGGCGTAAACTGAAGGTTTTGCCATGGCCTTCACAATCTCCTGACCTCAACATAATTGAAAATCTATGGATAGACCTTAAAAGAGCAGTGCGTGACAGACAGCCCAGAAATCTCAAAGAACTGGAAGACTTTTGTAAGGAAGAAGTGGCAAAGATACCTCAAACAAGAATTGAAAGACTCTTGGCTGGCTACAAAAAGCGTTTACAAGCTGTGATACTTGCCAAAGGGGGCAGTACAAGATATTAACTCTGCAGGGTGGCCAAACTTTTGCAGATGCCATTTTTTTGTTTTCTGTTTTGAAAGTGTAAATGATGGAAATAAAATCTAACTTTTGTTGACATATTATAAGAATGTCTAATTTGTAATTTGATGCCTTTTGGAGATTTTTCCATCTTTCCTTGGATTCTTTATGCACATTAATACAAATTTTTAGCTGGGGTGCCCAAACTTTCGATCCCCACTGTAAGTACCTGAAATAAATAAACTGCTGCAATAATTTCTGCACAGAAATAAGCTGCAACACATCCAAACACCACAAAAAAAGAAAAAAAGCTAATCTCAACAAATACTGCTCTGCCTGCTTCTGCTCTTTCCATTTCTCTCAAAATGTCTGAAATTGTTAATTTTTTACTGTTTTTCAGTGCATTCTGGGCATTTTGGAAGGTCTCCTGAGGTTATCTTTAAAAAACGCTTCTAAACGCAAACGCTCATAAATGCGCATAAACACGCTTAAACGCGGTAAGCAAACACGGCTAAACAGACGTTTTTTAACCTACATTTTGCAGCAGTCAGTTTCCATCGTTCAGAAGTGTTTTCCAAACGTCCCGTGTACATGGAGCCTTAGAGAACCTTTCGAATATAGGTGAGCCTAGCCAATGGCTGAATTTAAACTGAAACTCCAGGAAAACATAAAGTACACTGTTAATATCTATACTATGTATGGGCATTATTTCACCTGCACATATACATAATTCTGCTCAGCCAATTTTGTGATCCAGCCACTGCTCTAAGTAAAGTTAGGTTCTTATTCTCCACTACAGTATAGCACTGCCAAGAACACTTTTGTAGTCTGGAACAGTAAAGGAACAGCAGCACTCTGCTCTGATGAGGTTACCCTTCTGCTCTCTATTACCGTCAATATAATCATTGTCACCATACGTAAAGACAGCAAAGCCTGACTCCCTTAAAGTGATACTAAACAGAGAAGTATTAATTGCCATAATTCATTGACCTAAATCATATAGATCAGGGTTCTCCAAAACTTTCTAAACAAAGGCCCAGTTTACTGTCCTTCAAACTTTAGGAGGGTGGGACTGTGGCCAGTGGGAGAAATAGTGTCCCAATACTGGTGTCAGTGGGAGAAATAGTGCCCCATCACTGGTGTCAGTGGGAGGAATAGTGCCCCATCACTGGTGTCAGTGGGAGGAATAGTGCCCCATCACTGGTGTCAGTGGGAGGAATAGTGCCCCATCACTGGTGTCAGTGGGAGGAATAGTGCCCCATCACTGGTGTCAGTGGGAGGAATAGTGCCCCATCACTGGTGTCAGTGGGAGGAATAGTGCCCCATCACTGGTGTCAGTGGGAGGAATAGTGCCCCATCACTGGTGTCAGTGGGAGGAATAGTGCCCCATCACTGGTTTCAGTGGGAGGAATAGTGCCCTATCATTGGTGTCAATGGAAGGAAAAGTGCTCCATCATTGGTGTCAGTGGGAGGAATAGTGCCCTATAATTAGTGTCAGTGGGAGGAATGGTGCCCCATTGTTGGTGTCAGTGGAAGGAAAAGTGCTCCATCACTGGTGTCAGTGGGAGGAATAGTGCCCCATCATTGGTGTCAGTGGGAGAAATAGTGACTCGGTGTCGATATCAGTGGCAGGAACTATGCCCCACTGTTGCTGACAGTGAGGGGAATCATGGCCCAAGGATCAGATAAAAGCAGGCAAAGGGCCGCATCTGGCCCCCGGGCCGCAGTATGGAGACCACTAATATAGATCATGGCACTGTATTTTTTTTTTTTAAGTACCTTATTCCTGCAACACTGTTGTGTGGTCACATGATCTTTCCCAATTCTTTGGCATCTTCAGGGAAAGGTCTTTTGGAGGGGCTTCTATTACTTTGCTGATGTATGCTCTCTACAGTATGAGTCTGGGTCTGCACAGCCCTGATTGGAGCTATCGGTCACATGATAAAAAAATGTTTCAGAAGAGCAATTCAAATTAAATTCTAAAGTTATAAAAAATAAATTATAAAGTTCCCTATAAATCTTTATTGAACATCAAATGTGTATTTTTTTGTAAATTAATATGGTGTAGGAGGAGTAAAGGAGTATTGACACTAGCTTTCATATTGTTCAGACAGCATCTGCATCCAAGGCTCTTTTTTTACTTGCAAAAAAGAATTAAACAAATGGTCTCAGACATCTGCAAATACGCTTGCACAAATGCTAAAAAAAGCTTGCAAAACAACCAAAGACACTCAGTTCAAGTGTGATAGCACTCTTAGGGCTCACCCAAACCAGATTCAGTTTGCTATGTCAATAGGGCCCATTCTCACAAGAGCAAGGCATCAAAGAAATATCTTGTATGCTGCGGTTTGGGTGTGCTGAATTGAAGGTTCTCATTTGAATCAATTGGATAAGACATAACACTGGTGCAAACAAGGCCTTAATTATTTTTAATAAATGGATAACTACATTAGATTTACTTTTTTATATTTGCAGTTCAACTCTGAAAATGGAAAGTTCTTTTTACTGTTATCCCTCCCCCCCCGCCCCAGCTAAAATAATTTTAAAATATTAGTTAAACGTAAAGATTAAAAAAAAAAGCTAGTTTCTGGCTTCTCTCGCTTCCAGGAGGCACGAGTGACATAACTGCTTCCTCCTAAGAAAGCTGGTATACTTAAATCTAACAAAAATGTACAACCAAGATTGCAGGTAGGCAACAGTGAGGCATGGTAACATCACCCACGTGTCTAGGAACGCAAGGGGGAATACTAGGAATACTAGTAAAGCAAACCTTGCATTTTGCTAAAAGCTGAAAGTATTCAGCAACTTTGCAAAAAGTGCAGGCGCATTATTAATTAAGTCCAGTTAGGTGCATGTCACCTCCAGGACTTATCTATATTACTTACATGTGACAGGTTTATTGCACTCCCAGAGAATACACTCTGGCTGTGAGGAGGAGAGAAGCACACACAGCCGCTATGCCTGCCCCTCCCCTTTGCTGACCATTCACAGAAGCCTTTGTATTTTGCAAAGGAGTTCACATAATGCAAAGGCTTCTGTAAATTGGCAGAAGGAGAGGATGGGAGGGGTGAGCATAGCAGTTCCAGCAACTCTGTTCTAGAAGGACCACAGTGAGCAGTGCCGGAGCTCCAGAGGTTATCTTTCTTGAGCACAATACACCTGTCAGATGTGAATAATAGAGATAAGTCTATGATGTGGCATGCACCTTGTTAGACTTAATCATGGTATACCTGCAGTTTATAGTGCTTTAAAGGCCTGCAGTGCTTTAAAGGAATTGGAGAGAACAGTTAGGATAAGGAAGGGCAGAAGAAGCCAATCTAGAATCCAATCAAATAGAGAAGGAAGTTGTTTAAACCCATGCCAGTTTTATTGGTTCTATGTGCCATTAGGGAGATTTCACTTTACTTCTAATTCCAAAACCTCTGTAAGTAAATGGGAATCTCTCTAAATGGAGATGATATCACCAGAACAGGTGTCTCCATATGAAGTTATCCCTCCATTCCCGCTCTAGCTATAACATTTTGGACTATTGCTTAAATGTCTGCCCACTGGGTCACTGGGGCAAACAAGGGGGTGCATCTCTCCGTCATTGGAAAGTACGTTTCACCAATGAGTTTTGATCAGTTGTTCCCCAATGTCAATAGAATAACTGTTGCAGCAGACACCTAGATGAGTGGAGTCAAATACAAGCTGTTCTAGTCATTAAAGGGTAAATTCACTTTTTCACAAAAAATGAAAAGGTGAACTAACTTCAAATATCCTGGCCACTCCTCCGGACCTCACTATATATGGTGGCCATGATGCCCCATGCTGCTGGTATAGCAGTCTACACCATACACCTCAAACCACAGACCCAGAGTGAGTATGCCTCAAAATGCTTGGCCATCACAGACACAAGACCATGCTGAATAACCAATAAGAAGGCCATGTGAGGCTTTTTACTTTGAGAACGCTAAAAGGGAGGACTGTGTATCGATGCGCTGCTGAACCAGCAGTATAGAACATCACGGCTGCTATTTGCAGTGGGGTCTGGAGCTATGGTCATGATGTTTGGATTTAGTTCACCTTTTCTTCTTTTGTAAAAAAGTGACATTGCACTATAAGCAAAGATGCAGAATTTTTATACATATAAAGTGAAGGAGACAAAGGAGTGATAGTTGATTACTTACAAAATAGTAATTGGCTGTAGGCCCAGATCTTGTGGTCATTGTGTGACCTTGAAGAACAGTTGCAAAACTTTAACAGTAGAAAATTTACACAGAAAGTAGCCCAATTGTAGTACCTGGATGATCTTCGATATTACATCACAAAATTCTAATAAAATGAAGTCAGAAATTACCTTGAAACAAAATGATGTATGCGGTGTACAATTCCACATCAAATGGAGAGCAAATAGAGGATAAATAGGTTTAAAATAGCTGAAATTAACTATTATTAAACTGATACTAAACACACACTGTTTAATTTACAATATCCCTTCTCTTTCTGTGTGGGGATGATGGCACTGTAATTATTTTAATAAAAATCTACAGCAAGTACCTTTTTCCTAATCAATATACAACTGTCACATGACCCAGCTCTTTCCCAGCCTGTCTGCAGGAAAACAGTGGCAGGAGGAGCCTCTAGTCCTCTGCTGCTGGTTATATATTCAAATTTAAAAAAAAGGCATTTAGAGTAAAAATAAATTATTATTATCAATAAGCTGTTTTAAAACATCATACAAATATATATTTGAAATCTAATATTTTATTATTATTTGGCAATAACATGGTGTGGGTGAATTTCTGCCAGTTACAGGCTATGCCCCACCCCTTCAGCCTGTGTCTTAGAACAACCGGGAGGTAAAACCTCCATCAATCAATATGTAATATCCCACCCCCATTGTGCTTAGCTGGTTAGTGGGTGTATAGGAGGAGGGAGGGAGGGAGTGGGCTGTCATATGTATATGCCCACATGTGTGACTCTATAGTCACATGGGCTGCTCAGATGCGATAGGAAAAAAATGCTCAGCATAGAAACTCACTGAAAACTGAACACGTGCAGTAGGTACCAACAATTTTCCTGCAAAATCCCCAACTGCATTGGGGACCTGGACAGAAGGGGGAGATAGAAAACAGCAGGATCAACCAGGTTTTTTTCAGAATACAGAACGAATCCCATAGTGACTGAGTGAGTATTAATACAGCATTTATTGATAGTTTTTTAAGATGTGGGTTTATTGACCTTTTAAAGAATATGCTACTCAAACATTTCAGATTCCTGATATGTGCCTGCTGTACCATGTACTTGTATAAAAAATAGCCTTTTTTCTTTGTATTGCTTCCTTTGTGTGAAATCTCCAGTATTTCTGCCAGTTTTCCTGCTTTCCTATTAAAACCTGATCACACCAGACATAGAAGCATATCCTTCCCAGTGTGGTCAGTGTTCAGACCTCCACTCCACTGATCAGACTTGTGCTGACATGCACCCCCCCCCCCTCCTGCACAGCCACTTACTGGGGAGATCACTGTACTGCTTTTTCTCCACCTCTACCTCTCCAAGGCCCATATGCAGCTTGGAACAGAGATTATTTATTGATTAGTGATTACTTATGAAAAATAAAAAATAGATTTTTATATCTATACACAAATTTTTGCCTTTCATTTTCTATTTTAAACTGAATGGGTTGTTTTACAAGGTAAGGCTTTCCATATACTTTAAATCACACATACACACACGCACACACACTAAAACTCTTTTTTACTTAGCCCTTTCACACTTTATTCAAAACTATAAGGACTCTTTCAGACTAGCAGTGGAGTGCGGTGCCTTCTGAACAGCAATCTGAGTTCAGATAGCTTTTCAGATGGCATTTTGACAGGCATTGAGTAGGTAATATATTGCCTCCTTACCAGGGGCAGACTGACCATTTGGGAACTTGGGCACTGCCCGAGGGCCTGGGGTCAATAGGGGGCCCCATGAGATGCCCCTGGTACCTTTTATAGGCTATTTTGGGTGTGGTTTGAGTGTGGGCAAGGACACAGGGGCCCCATGATCCCCTATTGCCCGGGGGCCCCATGAGTTGTCAGTCCGCCCCTGCACCTTACTGCCCAAATTTACCCTATAAAGTCAAACTGTATTTGGCTTTTTGGTGTGACCCCACTGAACTCAAAGTATGAGTTTGACAAGCAATGCTGCACCCCGAGTTAAAAATGCCCAAGCTGAAGCAAAGCATGCGAACAGCCTCGTCTGGCTGCTATTTTACAGTTTGAGTAGGTGAGGGGCAGCAAAACCATGGCTCAGCCACCTGTTTTATTTGCCCCTGATCGCCTGTCTGAAAGAAACATAAAAAAAAGTTTGGGCTTTACATGCACTTTCATTCTGATTGCTAATACTTGACAAACTGCTCATGGCCTTATTATACAAGCCTTTGTTCTGGTGATGTGTATACCAAGCTGAGCTCAGTGCACGATAAGTTGCTGCCATCTGTATTGAGAGGCAATGGTGGTTAATTATTTTATGCTGCTGTAATTACCAGCGGATGCCTATGCAGATTAAAATCCATATCGTAAATCTGCATGAAATATCTCGCATTATTTTCCTTTGAGCTTCCAGAGGAAGCTAACAAAGTTTGTTGATCTACAACAGTAAAAGGCACGGGGGAATGATAGTATCCCAAATTCCCGAGTTTACTTTACATGCAATCTGATGAAGCTCTGTTCATTCTCTAAGGCTCTGTCATCAATGCAGTTGGATCTGCTGATTACTTAACAATTCATGCAGTAGGAAATTAAATACACCCCGAGGAATCATCTGGACAGTATGGCACCTGGCTTGGGGCATAACACTGGCTTTAATTGGTACGAAAAACCTATTAGAACTTGCAGAAACATTTCATATCAGTTGTCACCCTGGTAAATATGCTAGTTGTCCTCTGTAAACTGCAATCAACCATATTTTAGGACACATATACAGAAACATACGTAGCTAATACTAAATTCACAAATGTCAAATTTAAAATGCAATTCTTTTTTGGCCTTGGCACAGATGCACAAGGTGACACACACAGGTTAAAATGGCAAGTAAAGGATAATTTCCCACATCTCTGACTTTTTAAATTGCAATTAGTGTCTGTGTATAAATAGTCAGTGAAATTGTTAGCTCTCAAGTGGATGCACTGATCAGACTACATATTGAGCCATGGAGAGCAGAAAAGAACTGTCAAAAGACCTGCGTAACAAGGTAATGAAACTTTATTAACCTCCTTGGCGGTATGATTATTTCCGATTTTTTGTGCTGAAAGCGGTACCATTTTTTTGCATGGAAATATGTAGTTTTTTATTGTAGGCTGTAATTTTTAGGCATAACTCACTGAAATCTGTCCGAACAAGAGTCTAGTAAACATTCCGGATATGATAAAACTTGAAACACAAAATCATAAATTATAATTTAATAAATAATCATAAAAAATAATAATATATTAATAATATGTTTAATTCAATAATATAATCAAACGAAAAACACTGAAATTTGAGATACAGAGGCAAATTCGCACATCGCTGAGCAAAGTCACAAAATCGTTTTCAGTGTCTGATGACGAATTTCCCCACAAATCATTATCACTCAATTCTGCAAGTGGTTCTGATTTACTATCGCTGTTCTCTAGCTGGTCTAAAACTGCTTTTGACATAAAAGGGACGCTTTTTGGACACCATGGACTTTTCTAAGTTTCCAGGCAGAAAGAACAGTCAAAATGCAGGCAGGGCACAGGACAAAGCAGTAGGGACAAAATATATGTGAAATGCATTGAAACAGCAATGTTTTACTATAGAATAATAATTTTTTAAAAAATGACATTTTTAAAAAATTTCAAGTTTGCCGCCGGTTCTGGCGCCCGTACGTCCCGACGTCACAGGGACTGGAACACGGAAGCCGGATGCCGGCATTGGCCGGAGGAGATGGCCGGGGACGCTGCAGGGGACACATCGCGGGAGCAAAGGATAAGGTAAGTGCTGCAGGGACTCCCTGAGCAACGCCACAGGGTAAGCCCAAGTGTAGCTCGGGGTTACCGCTCTTGGTACTGAAATTTTACCCCGAGCTACACTCAGGAATACCGCCAAGGAGGTTAAGATAGAAAAAGATATAAAAAGATATAGAAGAAAAGTCTTGAATATGCCAGTGAGAACTGTGCAATCACTTATTAAGAAATGAAAAGTTTGGGGATCTCTTGATACTATGTGATAATAAATGGTTTCATATGATCACTATTCTTAAATAAAATACTTTTTTTTGGTATGATCAATCATATTTACAATATAAATGACAAAATTTCATGATTTCTGCCAGGGTGTACAAACTTTTGAGCACAACTGTATCTACTTTACCCACCGCCTGTACTGCCAAATGCAGCTCTGATCCTGAGAAATCAGCAAGAAAACACTTTGATTGTCAATCTACTGGGTTCCCCACAACTCTCGCTGGTTCCTCCTACTGACCCCATGTCACTACTTTACCCTTTAATGAGTGACGATCAGTAACAGGAACCAGTGAGAGTTATGGGGGACCCATGAGATCCATAGTACCTGAAGTGTTGGTCTTCTTGCGAACTTCAGCAGATTTTTTTCAGGATCAGGTGGTGTTCAATGGCATCACCATTTACAGGTATGTATTTTTTCACTTAGGACAATTTTTTTGTATATGATTCTCCATGCACATATTGTTTTACTCTAATTTTTAAATGGTTTATTAGGTTTCATATTTGAAGTTAAACACATCTATGGTTAAAATGTAAGTTAATATACTCATTTCCTCATCATATTAAAGTTTACTTCTAGTCCACTCCTATTAATCTGAATGATCTTCACGTTTGTAAATGTACTTTGTGAAAATCCTCAAATATTTACTTCCTTGAATTCTGTGACATACATTCACTATGCCCTGTGAGCAGGCACTGCTGTGTCACACATTTCACAGAGCTTGCCTTCTGAACTACAAAGGTGCTGATTGGAGGAGTTTTAGGAGGCAAACTCAGTACAGGAATCACAGCTTGCAGGCAGAAAAGTACAATGGGATATGTAATCCTTAGAAACTGAAAGTAACCAGCAAAGGAGAAGCTGCAAAGCATGCAAGGAATCCAAGAAGTTGTGGAAAGAGATGGCCAACAGACACAACAGGAGATTTTCAAGTAAGCTTACATTGTATTGTCAAATATAACTATTTTTTGTATTGTTATTACCATACTGCCCCGAACTACATCACTGACCTAATATCTAAGCACCGCCCAGCACGCACACTCCACTCCTCACAAGACCTCCTTCTCTCTAGTTCCCTGGTCTCCTCCTCCCATGCCCGCCTCCAGGACTTCTCAAGGGTGTCACCCATCTTCTGGAACTCCCTGCCCCAACCCATCAGATTATCACCTACTCTCCTCTCCTTTAGGCGCACCCTGAAAACCCATCTCTTCAGGGAAGCCTACCCCACCCCCTGCTAACTTGCTGACCTCCTCCACTCTTCCTACCACTCCATCCCCCACAGCCATCTCCTCCTGTACCACTATCCCCTCCCTCCTAGATTGTAAGCTCGAAAGAGCAGGGCCCTCAATCCCCTCATGTTTTGCATTGTATTGGTATTGTTCTGTCACATGTTCTGTCTCCCTTTGTAATGTACAGCGCTCAGTGAACTGTTGGCCCTTTATAAATACTGTATAATAATAATAATAATAATTACAATACTGTTGTTATAACATCAACGTGTACACTATGACCATAGATTTCCTTTAGGGCCAGTTCACACTACATGCGTTTCAGTTGCTTTTTTTCTGCATCCAAAACGCACAGAAAGTAGGTTATATGGTTGTCAATGTCATAGTTCACATGAGTGCTTGGAGTTCCAGTGTGTTCCGGGTGCAGAAAAAAACGTAGAACAGGCTGCATTTTTTTCTGCACAGAACTGCACTGGAATCCAGTAAAATGCATACAAAACGCACCGGAATGCACAACAATGCATAAAAACTGCACTGGAACACACGTCTCAATATAAATTGAAGAAAAAGAGAGGGGGAAAAATGAACTGGAATGCATCTAGACTGCGTTTCTATAGCGTGAACCGACCCTTAAGGATACCAGGACTGAGCAGAATGCTTATATAATTAAAAAGTACAGAGATGAAAGGTAGTTGTAAATATACAGTATATAACATTGATAAGTGGTGCGCCCCAAGATCAGTATTGGGCCAAATAGTTTTCAGTCTTTTTATTGAAGAACAGAAAATTGTGGAACAGAAAATAAAGCTGAGTTGTTACGGATGACAAATTATTAATAATTCCTAAAAATTAGAAAGAAGTGATATATTGAAAAGGACAATGAAAATTTGATACTGTGGGCATTTAGTTGCCTAATGAAATGCAATGTTTATAAATGTAAATTACAGCTGTATTAATCCCATTTATTCGGATCCGCAGCAGTGGAAGTATTCCAGCAAGCCAACTACCCATTTCCCTATCATAGACCACTTGCAACTTTACTCTAGAACAACATTAACCTCCCTAGCGGTCTGATTATGTCAGTATTTCTGTGCTCAAAACGGTACTTTTATTGCATGGAAATGTGTTGTTTTTTTTATTGTAGGCCTGTAATTTTTAGGAATAACTCACTGAAATCTGTCCGGACAAGAGTCTAGTAAACATCCCGGGTAGGATAAAATTTGAAACACGAAATAGTAAATTATAATATAATAAATAATTCTAAAAAATAATAATATAATAATAATACATTTAATTCAATAATATAATCAAACCAAAAAACACTGAAATTTGAAATATAGCGCCAAGTTCGCACATCACTGAGTAAAGTCGCAAAATCGTTTTCAGTGTCTGATGATGAATTTCCCCACGAATCATTATTACTCAATTCTGCAAGTGGTTCTGATTTACTATCGCTGTTCTCTAGCTGGTCTAAAACCGCTTTTGACCTAAAGGGACGCTTTTTGGACACCATAGACGTTTCTCAGTTTGCAGGCAGAAAGAACAGTAAAACAGTGAAACTGCAGGCAGGGCACAGGACAAAGCACTAGGGACAAAATGTATGTGAAATGCTTTGATACAGTAATGTTATACTATGAGATTTTAGTGTATTGAGTGAATGTGACTTTTTAAATTTTGGAATATCCCGCCGGTTCCGTCCCCCGTACGTCCCGATGCTTGCAGGGAACGGAACCTGGAAGACGGATGCCGGCATTGGCCGGAGGAGATCGCCAGGGATGCTGCAGGGGGGACATCGCGGGAGCGCAGGACAAGGTAAGTGCTGGAGGGAATCCCTGAGCAACGCTGCAGGGTAATCCTGAGTGTAGCTCGGGGTTACCGCTTTTGGTACTGAAAATTAACACTGAGTTACACTTAGGAATACCGCCAGGGGGGTTAAAGCTGAACTTAAAGCTGCATCTGAGCACTATAAATCAAAAAAGCTCTATAATTCATTTTTAATATTCAAAGCAAACCCCCCATCCATCCATGTCTCCATGATTTATTTTGCTGAGAAATCACTGTGAAAAATTATTTCTGGCCATGGCCATCTTGAGTAAGGGCAGATGAATCATGTAGTATTAATTTCTTGGAATCCATCTGCCCTTAGCTCAGGCATGCAGCCAGGAGGGTGTGCTTAGCTGGGAAAGCTCCTCCTCCTCTCCGGAAGACTCGTGGGATGTATGTCATTGGGATGTATGTATTTGCCTTGCCATAGAAAACAGGAAGCCATTGAAGAAATGTTAAAAAAAAGTTTAAAACAATTAAATATGATATACTTTTCTATGTACAGTATTTATTAAAGCTAACAACATAAGGATTATAACTATTCAGGGTTGACTGGGAGAGTGAAGTTCTACTTTAACCAGTTGTCGCCCAGTCTATAGCCAGATGGCGGCCGGGCGAACAGCTCATCCCTCCGGGTGGACACCATATGGTGTCCTTTCAGGCATGCGCAGTGCACCTGCCCGCAGGGACGCTCTGCGGTGCGATCTGTCACCGGCTGTGTACCTCGGACACGGCCGATGACAGATCTGTGTACCGGCCCCCTTGCCAGTACCATGTGACCTGCTGTGACCAATCACAGCAGGTCACATGACAGTTGTATACAATGGATGGCTTCCTTTCATGCCATCCATTGTATACAAGTGTGTCTAGCTGTGAATGGTCACAGCGATCACATGCACAAGCTAAGCCAATCACAGCCCATCTGTGTCATGTGATTAGCCGTGGTCAAATCACAGCTAAGCACAAAAAAAAAAAAACCCTGAATGAATCTAAATTGTAAATTGTGAATATATTTAGATAGTGAGGTGGGATCCACTGTTTTTGTGTTCAGCAAGCAACAAAAGGGGTATTTAATAGTATTTTGGATTTAGGTAGGGAGGGTGATTGCGCTGATTGATCACAGTTGGTTACATCCTCCTGCCTGCATGCCTGAGCTAAGGGCAGATGGATTCCAGGAAGTAAATGCTATATGAATCATCTGCCCTTACTCAAGATGGTCATGGCCAGAAATACTAGGGGGTATTTTTCTAAGTGATTTCTCTGCACAATAAAGCATGGAGATATAGATGTATGAAGGCCTTTGCGTCAACTATTAAAAATGAATTAAATAGCGTTTTTGGTTTATGGTGCTCAGATACAGCAAAATGCTGTTCAGTGCAGAAAAGTTTAGAGTTGAAAATGACAGTGATATTTTGCCTATTTATTAGAGTTTTCATTTTTAAAAGAACACTGGAATACTGTACAATATAAAATAATTGTTGGAATTTAGGGTTTTTTTCGCTGTTAATCCAGAAACAAAGTAAACTTTATAGACAAGAAATGTAAGAGCTGGTCAGGAAGTTAATACACCATCCCCAAAAGTGGGATTAACAGATAACCCCTCCTGTTACAGCTTGAGGGGATCACGCAGGATTTTCTCACACATGCTGCCCAGACTCCAGAGCAGTGTAGTACAGCACCGCCTGACCTTGTTTCACAGCACAATACTGGATTATGGGCACATTTCTCATGTTACTAGCGTGTAAGTGAAGGCCCAGGCATGGACATTTGAAACATATTATTTCCTGGGTGTAAATGCTGAATTAACTAAGGATACATCAACTGATTTGTGAAATATACTCTTCTGCTGATGACACTAAAATAATCTCAATATCCATGTGCATGGAAGACAGAAAAATATTTACTTCCAATCTATTCATTGTCAAACTTCACAGAAACATTGTAGGAGGAGGGGGCAGTGGGGAAAAGATGGAATCTCTGGCAGGTTTTTACAGCTGCAATGAAAAGAAGACCAGTGCACTGAGAGATAGATTCGGAAGCAGGACTTGCTGATGACCCATATGCGTAAAAAATTATGGGACTTGGAGAAATCCTGCTTTAGAATCTACTTCATTGCTGGATTGTGCAAGATACCATCGTAAAGCCATGAACCCACCCTTCACAAGGGTTACCTATGGATATCGGTGTGGTATGGTTTGATGAATTGTTAATCATTGGAGATGTCCTCATTGGGGAGATTCACTCTCACCCTCTGTCTTGGTGACTCTTGTCACCAAGTCAAAAAAGGAGCAGAAATCTGACATTTTGTAGGTGTCACTGGGACATTCCACTGCAGAAAACCAGTTCCGATGTGGGATTTCATCTCACTTCCCATTGGGGGAGATTTACTAAAATTGGTACACTCAGAATCTGATGCAACAGTACATGGTAGCCAACCGTCTTTTAACATCACCTTGTTCAATTAAGCTGACAATAAAACCTGGAAGTTGATTTGTTTCTATGCAGAGTTGCACCAGATTTTGCACTCTCCAGTTTTAGTATATAACTCCCTTTGCATCTCTGGAAGATGAAGTGAAATCTCCCCAGTGGGGATACAAACAGCAATGCAAATCTGTAACACAGAACAAAAACAAAAGCGCACCAACCTTGCGCATTAATAACCAATAATCTAGTGCAGCGCTAAATGAATAATAACCAAACATCAAAACTTGTAAATAATCAAATCATGCAAATAATCAATTGAATAAACAATAATAAAGTGATACAAAACACAACACTCTACATACAAATGAAGTGCCACAATGTGCTCCAACACAAGTGTTCAAAAAATATGTGACCTGGGGTCCTGATACAACTTCAGAACCCCTGCACTAGTACCACTTTATAGGTGTATCACTACGTATATTTAAAGCAAACCCCCAAATATATAATACAAAAATCCTATATAAAAACACACTTTATGTGACCAGTGAAAAAGTGATCAAATTGACTCAAATATATAGCTTCAAAAAAATTTCACTCAAATAAAGTTCATAAATCATCCAGATGGTGCTCCAAACATCAATAACTCATGCAGAGTGATAAAAGTGATGGTTTCTGTGATGGTGTCAGCACACTTATCCTCCCTGGCTAAAATGCCCCCTCACCTCCACTCTGCGACCCAATGGGCCACTAAGCCTCCAGGATCACTCCTAGATCCTTCTCCAATACTGGCTGGTATCCTCAGTACTTCTGTAGTTCCCCTCTCAGGTAAGTGATATGCACTCCAGGCCTCTAAGGATAGGTACACCAGCTATATATATCCCTCACCATGAACCATGGTAAGAGAAAGAAAGATCCTCCATAGTGCAGTAATTTAGGTAAATCAGACTCTTTTTAATAAATAAAATTGCCACTCGCTTGGTACAAGTAAAGTCACAGCATGTAAACAACCTCATGCCTGGGTGTCCTGCATGGGTTAGGACTCGTCTGGGTGTGCTAAGATGGCATCCGCGCCGGATGTGCGTCTCCGTGGACCGGAAGCTTTGTCCCGGCATATCTACGTGTTACATCACTAAACCACGTGACTTCCTCAGGATACTGGAGACTTCATCAGCCCCACGGCGAGGAAGGATTTTTTACTCTTCCTTGTGTTGGGCTTTAGGGCTTTTCCTCCCTACATCTTTTGCCCTAAAGCAGAACTACAGATAAAAACAATTAAAAAAATTGTAAGCAGGTAAATTGTGTTTTAATAAGAGAGACATTATAAGTCTCTGTGCAAAAAAGAAAAAAAATTACATTTTATGTTATCAATTTTTTAATTCGTGGACACTTTGTTCTTACAGTGTATGAGCAGTGCTGGGGTGATGAAACAGTACGCATGCACAAGCCATACATCATCAGTGGTTTTCCAGTAACAAATCCCAGAAGACCCCAGACACATAAAAAAAAAGAGAGGAAGATGTCAGCAGCCCTTGACACAGTGATTAGGGGGGCACAGATAGTGCATTGCTGCAGAGGAGCATAGTAGTGAATAAGTTTGCCATAATGTAAAGTATGGAAAGAGCTCTGGTGGCCTGCCAGTGCATTTAATTCTGCTTTAAAGAATGTGTAAACCCAGTATTTCATATTCCTGATGTGTACCTGCTGTAGCATATACTTGTATAGAAAACTATCCTGCTCTCCTTGTATTGCTTTCTTTCTGTGGAATCCCTGGTGTTTCTGCCAGTCCCTCTGCTTTCTTATTAAAAACTGACCACACTAAACAAGAAATGTTTTTTTTTTTTAAAGCTATACACAAATGTTTTGCCTTTCATTTCTATTTTATATTGAATGGGATGTTTTACAAGGCAAGGGTTTACATATTCTTTAATGTTAGGATCATCAGTCACAATTCTAGTTTATACCTGTAGAACCACTTGCCTTTTGATCCTAGCTATTCAGATGTAATTGTTCACTACAAAGGTATGGGCAGATGACTGGAATTAGTAATATGAATCTGAAATAGAAGTATACATTCATCCTAAAACTCTTTAACAATAAGGAGCATTATGTCTGTTAAGTTTCCCATTTATCCCGGTCATAGAAAACCTAGTAGTAGTTAGTCATATGTAACTGGACCTGTTCTGTAATGTTAAAAATAGCTGAATGAGAGTTACATGTGTGGCTTTTAATGTCTGTCTATGAGTTACCTGTGTGGGTATAAATGATGGGGTATGTCCCTGACATTCAATTCAACTGAAGAAACCACTTGGATCAATGGTGCAATGTCTTCGGCATTCCAGAACAAGTCCAGCTGAATGTGACAAACCTACTAACCTTTAAAGAGCATGAGTTCTATATTTTAACTGTTTCTTTTTTCATCTAAAGGATATAAGTATTAGCTATGGACTGTTTATTCAAAAACAATTGATTTCTTATCTGTAGGTTGTACAGGTTAAACTCAGCAGATACCCACTGCAAATTTTCAGTTTGGCCAATGGATGGGTGATGGCTTAAATTCCAACCTAAAGCCCTGTACACACGATCAGGAAATTGTATGAAAATGCCACTTTCAATGCGACCGTACGATAATCTGATAGTTAGTACACAGCAATCGTCCAAAAGTTCTTAAAGGGACAAGCACAAAAATGTTTGCCGTACGATACCAGATCATACCGTTTTCATTTAACCAGTACAATTTTCGTCCGAAAATACAATACAAATACATTACATCACTTCCAAATTTTTATTCTGTCATAAGAGAATTTTCGTAACTTTAGTAACCTCTTCACTTTTGATATGAGACTAGCATACAAAAAAACCCCCAAAATGGACAATTATTTGTCTGATATTCCCAACATGGGCTTAACAGTCTTAAAAATGTTCCCTCCTCCCTCCAGCTACCTATCCTGTGTGAATAAAGATGTGTATACATACCTATTTTGAGTCTTTTGTGGTCCAGTCATGTGATCCAGCTCTCCTGTGTCAGCTAGCGGCTGCTGCAGGGGAGAGGAAGAGGGGAGAGCTGACAATGGCTGAGACATGGGAGCCTTTGGGTCACATCACCACTCCTAAAATTGGCAGCCATTGTTGAGCACAACTAGACTGGAATGGGCTGAGAATAGGTAAGTATACACCATATTGCCAAGAGTATTCATGGATGTTAACCCAAGATTAAGGTACCTACATACTAATTATCTATTCAAAAGATCTACCTGTTCTTTAGGTAAGTATACAGATCTGTTTTACACAGATTAGGCAGTACAGTTAGCAGGAAAGATAAAGGAACATTTTTAAGACAAGATAGTGTTAAACCATAATTCTACTTTAATCAATTGTTAATTAATTGTTAGGCTGCAATTCTACTTTATTTGTTAATACACACTCTAGTCAGTGCAACGCATGTCCAAATCAGTCATATTGCTTGCTTTCACCAGAAGCGCTTGTCCCTGCAGTGCTTATTTTATGCCACAAGATGTCCTCATTCAAAAATGTAGCACAATATACTGCCGGGGTCCCTCCAGAGTAGGGAACGGACTGTTCTCTGGATGACCGCGGTTGTCTGAGATCGGAGTGTGGGGGGGAAGTGGAGTCTATGGACCACTTCCTGCTTCAGTGCCCCTTCAATATACAGGTGTACAAAGTGGTGGGGAGGGCTCTAGGCATCCCTTTTCTGTGCCGCATGTCTTATGCGGAGTGGGTGTATGGAGCCTTCGAGAGACGTGTGGGCTATGATTTGAGCACGCTTTTCTTAGTTAGTTTAGTGACCCGGTATTTCACGTGGAACGCACGGTGTCAGGTTTCCTTACGGCAAAAAGTCCTTCCTGTCGTGGTGGTGGTGAACGATATTCTGGGTGCGGTTGGGAAAATTCAGGGTCTTGAGAGAGACCGGTTGCAGCCCAAGGCCTGGATGGAGGCGTGGAGGAACATCAGGACTGGGTGGGTGGCCGGTTGATCTCTGGGTGAGGTTCTGTCCTTTTCTTACTGTGTGATTCACGCCCCTAGATTTTGAGTTTTGATAGGATTTTTGAAGAAAGGTTTAGTCGGAAGATCTCTACCGCTTAATCTGTTACGTGTGTGAAGTAGCTATGTATATATACGTATGTGTCTAGTATTTGGATGTTTATATGTATTTGGCTGATACTGTGCTATGTTAGGCATTTTTGGCCCTACATGGTCTGTGGGTTTCTTTCCACAGGATGATGGACTTTTTAGGCCAGAAGGCCTTGTTTTGAATTTCTACATGAACTTTGGCCTGAAGGCCATATACAGGTTTAACCCTGATTTTGGATAATTTGTGATGTCTAACCGGTATGGTTAATTATTTAATTTTGTAGTTTTGTAAAAAATGTTTTTTGGATGCGAGAAATTGTGCAATAAAACATTTCCAGAGTAGGGAACGGGGGTAACTGGAGAGGTGGATGACTGAGCCTGGATTTGGGCTTTAAAGTTAAGCTTTACTGTATTTTTACCCCATACAGCGTCCTACTGTTGTGTGAACCTAACAAAAGTTTACGTTGTGATCAAATTATATGTGCATACGCATTTGTGCCTTTTGTAGTTCCAGTGTTTATAGTTTATATTGTATCTATTATGTGAGGATTTCCTTTACCTTAGAGCAAGGGTCTCCGAAATATGGTCCATAGGCCCAGGAGGGACTGATAACTCATGGGGCCCCCGGGCAATAGGGGATCATGGGGCCCCTGTGTCCTTGCCCAAACTCAAAAAAGCCTATGAAAAAAAGGTACCAGGGGAATCTCATGGGGCCCCATACTGACCCCGTCCCCTCGGGCAGTGCCCGAGTTTCCAAATGATCAGTCCGCCCCTGCATAGGCCAAATGTTGCTTGCTGAAAGAGTTTATCTGGTCCACAGATAGGGTCAGTGGCCTCTCACAGAGGTCTCAAACAGCCCTTCAGGTCAGCCAGTGGCCTCTGTTCCTCTCCAATATCCACGACCCACCTCCAGTCTTCAGCACAGGTTCCACTGGCTGCACTGTCACTGTAACATTGGCTACAACCAACATTGGTTGCTAGGACCACCTGTGGCCTAACAACCAATTATGTAAGTTCCACTTATATCAGAGCCCCCTTTACATCAGAGTCCTCCCTACATCAAAGCCCCCATCAGAGTCCCCCCTTACATGAGAGTCCCCATCAGAGTCCCGCCTTACATCGGGGTCCCTGAAGTTAGATAGGACTCTGATGGCCTCAAGTTTATTTGGAATTTCCTTACTTTATTTTAGTGATGTTTTTCCTCTATTCTGAATCATATAACATTGACTCCAATTTTTTGGAACTATTATCTCTATTATTATTATAAAACAAAAATGTAAATATTTCAATTTTATTCATTTAATTATGAACCTGATTCTGTAGGGGACTGAGAATATTTGTAAAATACAGTATATGATGTGGCTCCAATACTAAAAAGTTTGGAAACCTCTCTAGTGTGAGCTCTTCTCACTTCCCGTCGTGTCTCTAAACAGTGAAGAAAGGAAAATCTCCCCAATGGGACACAGACAGCAAAAATCTGTTATAGGTTTTAACCATTTGTTACTCCAAAATGTAATTTTTTTTTTTTAGCTTTAAAGTGATATTAAAAACTTAAATGGTTTATTTAATTTAAATAACAAACATGCCATTCTTACCTACTCTTTGAAGTGGTTTTGCATACAGCAGCCCTGATCCTCCTCTTCTTGGGTCCCTTGCCAACGCTCCTGGCCCCTCCCTCCTGCCGAATGCCCACAAAGTGAGAAGCTTGCTATTGGGGCACCTGAGCAGGCTTGCTCCCGAGTTTCTGCTCTGTGTGTCCATTCACACACAGTGCGTGTCTCAGCCCCGCCCCCCACTCTCTTCTCATTGGCTCACTGGCAGTGATTGACAGTAGCTGGAGCCAATGGCTCCCGCTTCTGTCTAAGCCAATGAGGAGGGAGAGACCCCAATGAGCCGCTGCTCTTGTGCCCATCACTGCATCAAGGTGGGGCTCAGGCAAGTATTAGGGGGGCTAGGGGGCTGCTGCACACAGAGGGTTTTTTACCTTTATGCATAGAATGCATGAAGGTAAAAAACCTTGAGCCTTTAGAACCACCTTAAGTATACCACTGTACGTACTGGAACATCAAAATTATTTTGGTTAAAAAAAATAAAAATTTATCTCATACTGTGCATTCAGTGGCTGCCATTTGACCAGCTCATAAATTATTTTTAAAGATAACTTTCTGTAGTAAATACATGGTATCATGATGATCAGTTTCTACTGAGGTCTCCTTAAATAATATATGGTTATCTGCAAAGAGTATATTGGATTACTTTACAAAGTTCCTGCAAGGGTCAGGTAAGTTTAAATTTGTGAATCTACTAGAGATTGTTAACTGATCTCTGATTATCTTTGTGCTTATTCTCCAACATTTGGTTTTGAAAAAAAAAAAAGCATTTTTCCCTTTTAAACTGAAGACAGTCTTCATTGGTGGTAGGAAATGTAGACATGATTTAACCACAGAAAAATCTTTCCTGTAATACATCTTTTTATAGACATGCACAGTCAGAGCGTTCCAAGCTGCATGTTTATTTCAGTGCAGGAGGAATGGGAAACACAGCTAGGAACTTTAGTTCTAGATTATTTGAAGAAAAGTACGGTAACTATAGATGACCAGCCTGGATGGTTTCTTTTTTTTTTCTTGAGATTGGTCAGCAAGGTGTATCTGCTGGCATCCATAAACATGAGGATCACCATTTTATCTGGGCAATCAGCACATATCCATAGCCACCGTCAAGTGGAACTTTTTATGATGGAAGGATTAGAACTTCTGTCAGGTTCATACTTCTTGAAGTAGTAAATTGATGGTGGTATCCCAATGGGGCATCTAGATGATGAATAGGCTGCTCACGTGAATTGAGGAACTGCTGGAACAGTTGCCTTGGACTATAGATGTAATAAGTGAGTGTGAAACTTGATGTGCCACACCAAAGGTTAGAGGTTTTGTTTCAATACAAATTAAAACAAATTAACTACAAAAAATATACATTTTATTCCAGGGTTTAATTCCAAAAAAAGAGGCTTTATTCCAAACCTATCACATGTGCTACAGCCAACATGCTTCAGGGACCACACATTGTCCCCTTCACCAGGGCTAAAAACATTATGTGATAATATAAGATCAGCCCAGAAAGTCTGATCGTTCACAGAGAGTGTGAGCTAAGTGTGGATGGAGGACTGGTGTCATCCCACCTACACACAGGATTGAATTAGTGAGTGTGGATTAAGAGGAGCCATCTCATATCCATATCTATTTATGTTATTGGATATTTGTAGTCCAGTAAGGTGCATGGTTTGGAAGGTGGTGGAGAGTGTTTTTTTTTGTTTCACTAAGTGGTGTTGAAGAAGGGAGCACTTTATCACATGTCCAAAGGATAATACACTATGATACGTTTTTCTTCGGAGGTATTCCTTATGAGGATGATGATGTGTTCACAGGATTCTTATGGGGAATGAGATGTAAAGCTATATAAAGTATTTTTAGAGTAAAGGTATTTAATTCAGCCACATTTAGTGGACACTGGGTGATTTTTATAAATTTTTAAAACAAATACACATTGATTTTTGCTTTATTTTTTAGGATAATGCACTATATGTAGTTCTTTGTTCTTACCGAGTTACACGTGGACACAAAAGAATTAATTTTGGAGATAGATCAAGTTAAAATATGATATTTTGAAGATTCACAGACGCTGAGGAGGTTTTTTTGACTTTGGACTTTCTGGGGAGAAAGTGTGATTTTTTGTGCATCTAGAGTGTTTATTTAATTTAGATAGCAATTTTGTGGGTACACAGATTTTTATATTCATTAAACTGAATAGTGTATATAGAAAAATGAAAACACTATTATGATAAGTTTGCATGATTTTAATACACTGGACCATCAAATCTCAAGGTCACAACATGATTGCAGGATTTTAATACACTGGGCCATCAAATCTCAAGGTCACAACATGATTGCAGGATTTTAATACACTGGGCCATCAAATCTCAAGGTCACAACATGATTGCAGGATTTTAATACACTGGACCATCAAATCTCAAGGTCACAACATAATTACAGATATTGGTTTCAGCATGTAAACGTGAGTGAGTTGTGAATATATAGCTTATGTTCTTTCATTTATGCATAAAAGTATACATATTGCTATGTTAGATCTCTTTTTATGCACTATTTCAGTTTAGTAATTTTATAATATCACTTCACATTCTTAGCCCTGATGAAGGGGACGATGTTTGGGCACTGAAATGCGCTGGTAGAGCACCTGTGATACGTAAAACCTCTTTTGGAGCTCTAACGTTTGGTGTGATGCTTTGATTTTCACACTCATATATTAGGTTCATACGGCTGTCTGTGTCCCCTTTTTGGGATATTGACTTCCTGTCCTATGGATATGCCAGTCAAGTGAGGGAAAGTCTCTCCAAGGGCTGGAAAATTCTAATTTTACAATTGCCACTGAAACCAGTATCCCTTCTGTGAGATTGCCCTGTTCTCTAGCAACACCTGTAATTTTTTTAATTTTCTCTCTCTTTCCTGATTACAATCCTATTTGGAACACAAAGTGAGGGTTTACATTGCTGCCTACAAAAAACAACTGATGTCTGAGTGCAGAAAGCACAGGATATTTCACTCAGTTTTTATTTTATTTTAAAAATATATTGATTTTATAAGATACACCATAGTAGCTCACAAGACACAAGAATCACGTCTCATAACAGAAAGCACAGGATGCTTGCTATTACTACTTTTGATCAGAAACAACTCCTCAAGCTGGCCATACATCCATGGATTTTGTTTATATAGCGGGCTAAACCAAGGAACTCTAACAGATTCCTCCATCCACACTATACAGAGGGTATGGCTGAATCTCCCACTGTGGCTTTTGTATTCTGACAGGTGGCGCCACTGGCTTTTAGAATACCCGAACAGTGCCTGCATCTAACTGGAGGCAGGCACTGTTTGAACAACATTTTTCCACCCTGCTCCTTCCATTTTTCAGTATAAGAATGGCGGTCTGGGTGTCACCGACAGGGCAGCCCACTGATTGAATTTCAGCCAGTTCATTTACATAGCATATGGCCAGCTTTAGTGTCCTATCTGAGATTAAAGTGGCTCTAAAGGCTTAAGGTTAAAAAAAGCTTAAAATATTCTGAGTTCAGGAAGGGGTGGGGCTGAGCTGCACTCTGTGTGTCTATGGACACACACAGCTGGCTTGGCTGCACGAGTGCATCCATAGCAAGTGGCTTGCTATAGTGGGCACACAGCAGAGGGAGGAGCCAGGAGCGCCACCAGGGGCCCCAAGAGGAGGTGGATTGAGGCTGCTGTGTGCAAAACCATTTCACAGAGCAGGTAAGTATAGCTTGTTTGCAATTTTAAAAAAAGCAAAATATGAGATCACAATCACTTTAAAATTATTATGGAGGCCTTAACTTCTCAGCATGGGATGTAAGCCTCACCTACCTCCAACATAGTACCATGTCTGCCCACCATCTTGGGGATAGGTGACTGTCAGTGTACTAGCACCTAAACACCACTGAGATCTCCATGTCAAAGTCAAAGTCAGACTGGTTCACAGAGGAGTCATTTTTGACAACAGAGGAAATAACAGGGACCTTGTGGTAAGGAAACACTTTATATCAGAGTGAAGCAGGGGTTCCCTTTAAACTTTGTTACAGTTTGCTGTTTCCAGGACATTACCTGTTTGGTAACAAGAGATAAGAGGGTACTAGAGGAGCAAACGTAAGCCAGTCATAGATGGTTTGAATCTTAGCCAGTTCAGAAGCATCATGGATGGCTTTAGTTTTCTATTCTGATCACCAAATCTAGACAATGTAATTGTTATCTAGTGTGACGTTATTTTCTGAATTGTACAAACATTTTACATGCTCCTTGAACTCTGGCCTACACTACAAATCACTGTCTCTATGGAAACCTTTTATCCTGAAATTCTCTTCATATAAAAGCACAAATATCCCGATACATATTTCTTCTGACACCTAAATTATTATATTATCATATGACTCTTGGCAACATGTTAGTAGTGTGGTACGGCTCCATTGTGTAAGAGGGAAATGATATTCGTTCAAATGTAAAGTTGCAGTTTAGTTATAATCGATAATTAAAGCGATTCTATAAGGTTTGTTCTTTTTTTTAAAGAAAAAATAACAAACATGTCTATACTTACCTGATGTGTGCAGTGGTTTTTCACAAAGCAGCCTGGATTCTCCTCTTCTTGGGTCCCCTCCCTCCTGGCAGGTGCCCCCGCAGCAAGCAGCTTGCTGTGGGGGCACCTGCTGCTTAGTGTGTCCATTCACACACACAGAGTCATGGCTTGGCCCCACCCCCTATCTTCTCATTGGCTCACTGGCTGTGGTTGACAGCAGTGGGAGACAATGGCTCCAGCTTCTGTCTCAGCCAATGAGAAGGGGGTATTCCGGGATAGCCAAGACTCCAGTGAACATTGCTGGATTGAGAAGGGGCTTAGGTGAGTATTAGGGGGGCTGTTGCACACTGAAGGTTTTTTACCTTCATGCATGGAATGCATGAAGGTAAAAAACCTTGAGCCTTTAAAAACGGGGGATGCAGACGACTTTTTGTTTTTCATCTAGGCATTGCTGTAATGCACCCGGTCACCTAGCTCCTTAACATGGACCTTCATTCCCAAAATTTTCTTTTCTTTCCTGCAAGCCACCCCAACCCTCCACAATATCAAAAGTATATGCAGTATATATTTTTCTGTATTTTTATTCTGAACCACTCTGCCTCCATTCTTGCGTATGTGAGATTGACATGTCCTGCTCATGCAGCCTCTTGGGATGTCCTTCTTACATATCCCAGTTGTTGGAGGGCAGACCTGAGTGCATCATTGGGGGATAGCCACAAGAACTCAGAAGAGACACTCGGCTCCTAATAATGTAGAAAGGAATAATGGCAATACTAGACCTGGTGTATGACAGCAGAGCAGCAGGTCTCAGCAACTGGATTCACTAGGAAGGCCTTTAGAGAGCAGTGTGGTGGGGAGAAATGGAAGGAAAAGATAAAAGGAGGGGGGAGAGGAAAAATCTTATCATTCTATTCATATTAAGGCCTCATGCACACAGGACGTTTTGCAAACTCTCATAGAAGTCATTCCTCCTGGCAGGAGCGTGTTGGCAGGAAAAAAGTCTAACACTTGTAAGCCCTGGTTCACATTGATGCGGTGCGGAATTCACAGCGTTTTCAGTGCAAATTCCGCACCGCATCAGAATCGCACCCCACTCATGCGAACCGCTGTGGGTGTGTATGTGAACAACACTCCGAAAGCGGTCCGCAAAACGCGGTACGATGTGCAGAATCGGATCACATAAGTGTGAATACCCATGTGATCCAATTCTAGTGTGGACCCAAAAAAGGGTCCTGCACGTTTTTGGTGCGGGTGTGGTGTGAATAGAGCCATACAAAATGTATGGCTTCAATCGCACCACACACAAATTGCATGTGATTTGCACAGGAATACGGTGCAGTTCCTGTGCGAATCATATGTGATATACCGCACCGAACATATGTGAACCCAGGTGTCGAAAGCTTTTAGGCATGTTTACAGGCGGCAAGAGGTTGAACGTTAATTCATTTCATTGACAAGAAAAATAATTTATTCTGGCTATTAAAATTAATAGACCCTCAAGTGCTAAACGCGCCTAGTGTTTAGACGTGTTTAGGTGCATTTAGGAGAGTCAACCGTTTTTTCTGCCAAAACTCTGCTGCTCTTGGACACACTGGCAGTGGGGTTTTTTGACTGCCTCTAAAATCTCCTGCCATTAAATGCTGCTAAAAGCCTCTGTGTACATGGACACATAGGCTAACATGCAGGGGTGTTTAGAGGCAGGAAAAAAACCCAAAAAGGCGTGACGCCCCTAGGAGCAACTGCAAAAACATTCAGTGTGCATGAGGCCTAATGAGTCACATCCCACTTATAATTCATTCTCTCAAGGATACGGGTGTCAAACTTGAATATTCAGAACACCACCCTTCTGCTGATCAAGTAAAAGCAATCTACACCTCTAAACAATCCACACTTTCTATTATTTGAACTTGAAAAGAGTCTGTTCTAGGCCCATGCTCTTCTAGGCCCATGCTCTTCTAGGCCCATGCTGTGTCCTAATTGGAGATGAGCTCAGGCGTGTTCACAGCCTAGTCCAAATCCATGTGAGAGTCTGTCAGAAAGTTTTCACCATACTAGGCCAATCATCTGTGGCTGGGGAATTCCCTGCCCTGCAGCCACACATACAGTACAGGTGATATGCCTACAGCTACAGCTGTCATGGGTTCAAACTAGGAACCAAACATGCCCAAGCATGTCCTAATATTAGAGAAGATCAATCACCCGATCACAAAATTGTCTTATTGTCCTACCAATATACGGTTTTTTTTGCATGTTACACAGTAAATTACATAAATTACATATTTGGTTTGGCAATTTACGAATTGCTTGATTACAAAGAAATTGCTATTGGTATATGATACAACACGACCATAGAGATGATTCATCTTTGAACATGCTGTCCTTTTGCTTTTCACAAAGAGACTGAGGAATCAAATATTACCCATTGTTAGAGCTCTTTTGGCCTCAAGACACACCCCTTGATAAAATATCTCTCATACCTGCATCCCTATAAAGAATGAGCAGGTATCTACATATAATCTGTTTAATTTCTTCAAATTCCAGGCTATAACATGTGAAGACTATGAATCTGTCTGTTGCACTTTTTTAATATATGTTCTTGTATGTAAGATCCTCTTTAGAAGATTTCTTGGCCTCTGAACAAGCTCTTTTACCAAACCAAGTAAACCATTCAAGTCGGCACTTTAAGAATCTTTCAGCCATTGCCATTGCCTTCTGATCAAAAACATCCAGTCCAATTTTGCCTTGTCCTAATAAAATGGCCCCTGATTATTGCCTTTTTAACATGCATAGGATAACAGCTGTCGATGCAGAGTAGAGAAGTCCTGGAGGTTGGCTTGAGATAAGCCCTTAAGTGGATGCTTACATGGCTCTAAGGACAACTCAAAAAGTCTGGATAGTCAATGTGAGTAGTGTGTTCATTACCCATAAACCTGAGATTTAATGCATTATCATTCAGATACTCCAAGAAATCCTCCACTGAAGAGTCCTGATGTGCAATAAAAATGAGATTGTAATGTAATGTGACAATTATCTAATCTTTTCTCTGAACAGATTCATATCTCCAAAGACATGACCCATATGTAGGTTAGCATATGTGGGCACAAACATTGCACCCATAGAAGTCAGTAGTGTCAGTAGAACACCCACTGTGTCCAGACATAAATGCTCTAAATCAACAGAATACCGAATGTAACAATCCAATAGGTGTCTTAGCACCTTTAATCCTAAACCATGAGGAAATCATCCAGTCTGTAACTAACCCTCTAGTCCCCCATCCCACACACCCTGAAATCTGGGATTCCCCCTCTATTCCCCCATACTAGACACACTTAAACCTGTGCCTCCCCTTTTCATCCTACTATATTGGACATCTTGTAATCTGTGAATCTCACTACTCCCCCCCATCTTGGGCATCTTGCAATCTGTAACTTCACTTCCATCTCCCCATATTGGGCATCCTCCAATCTGTGACTGCCCCTCCATCTGTAAATACCAGCACCCTGCCATCTGTGACTGCCCCCAACACCTCTATCCCATACGTTCTTCAATCTATGACTCTTAACAAGCTACAGCCACTTTTGCTGTGACGTGTTCAGGTGTATAGCCAAATCCATTTATACTCAGTGCCCCAAGGTCGATGGAGTGTTATAGATGTGAATATAAAGCAGCCAAGGAAAATCTGACAGAGTTGCTAACCCTTCTACACATTATCCAAAATGAAAAATAATTTAGCTAAGAGTGTGGCAGTTATAAAAAGATGAAAAGTTTCTTAATGAAAAAATAGGTTTCTTATGACACAGATTCCCTATGCAAACTGAGTATATAGTTTTTCCATAAAATCTGAAAAATAAAGGCTTCCTGCCTGTAGGGTTCATGTATTTTTACTTATTTGGCCCTGAACTAGGCAATATGAGAAGAACAGCTGCATAATCTACAGAGAGTTACAAACTATTTCTGTGTCTAACCTGAATGAAAAAGTATTCATGGACAAGAGCGGAATTATCCATCACAAGCAAAATAACAGTGGATTCTGCTTCAGCGCTTTTTCAGCCTGAAGGCAAACATTTAATAAATGCCCTCAACCAGATTTTACTCTAGATTCTGGATTAGTAACTATTAATTATGAAGTAGGATAAATCGCAACCACTCTGTCTTTAAAATGTGTCGCTCTATTGCCGAAGGATATCTTGCCCAGTAACTCTGGGAGTTGAGTATGAGAAGATAGCAGCAAAACTCACATGGACACTGCAACTTTACTTTAGAAGGGAAATTCTCCAGAAGAACTAAGATGGTTGTAGACTGCAGAGAGGGATCATAAGACACCCTGTAATTCAGAGAACAGCCATCATCATGTTTTTGAATGCATATGGGAGCGCTAACTGGGGTCCATGTGACATGCTGCATAAAATAGTACATGCTCACTTTTCATTACATTTCATTGCTTGTAAAATGTTTACCTCTACATGTGTGCTTTATGTGTGCACCTCCTTTGTACAACATTGCATGCCTAACTGTTATATGTCGTAGTCCAGCATATTGCTGTCTAATTGTAACCCCCTACTAGACAAGAAAGCTCATTAAAAACTATTGAAAAGGGATCTTTAGAACAATTTCATCGTAAATATACTGTTGTAGCACCCTCCAAGTCAGCTAGGGGGAGCTAGACCTCAATTGTTAGCTAGGAGGGCTAAGTAGCAGCCTGGGTGTGATAGCTAGCAGGGGTCAAATTGTAGTCAGAGCTGAGAGGCTCTGCAGACCCACCCTCTGCAATTTCTCCCTGATCTAGAACTTTGGAGAAAGGTCTAGAAGCAGTGGGTGGATCTGAGGAGTGGCTGATCTGCACTTTTGAGGGAACCTGGCCGATTCCCAACAGGAAGCTTGGCAAGGGGTCAGGACAACCCTTAAAAATGAGTGAGCCTGCTCAGCTGCAGGAGAGTTCAGGTGGAAGACAGAGAGGGAATGTGAGGCTGAAGGCAGGAGCCTGGAAGGGGGGCCAGATGGAGAGAGGGGCTTACCTACAGGCAGTGGGGCTGGAAAGGATGAAAGCTCAGACCCTCACTGGCCCCCAGAGCAAGAACCACCTGTGCAGCAGGGAAGAAGCGGCGCGGCTAAAAGGCCTTCTATCAACCACCGACCCACCAGCAGCACAGGAGAAGGATTGAGTGAGTAACCCTGCGCCATCTGGGCCAGATAGGTGAAGAAGCACTCTGGTGAAAAACCAGATTCGCCGCCTACTGGGGCTGTCTAACACCTTAGATCGACAGGCACCGGATCCCCTGCTGCTCAGGGATACCTCCAGACAGCTGTGTAAAGAAGAGGAGTTTATGTGGGGTCTGGGGTGGTACTACAGGAGATGCTGGCTAGCTTTCCAAAAGAGACTGTGTTGCAGTAGAGACTTGTAAATAGTTCTCGGAAGTTGTACTCAGTTCATCAGTTCCATTGGGCATCCCATATACGCATTACCCCATCAAAGTTGAAATCCCCCTAATAAAACACCAAAAACAAGCTCAAGGACTGATTACTGACTTCTGGATGCAAGTCTGTGGAAAATGCATGTTGCCTGGCTGTGCAGGACAATAGGGAGACCCAAATACTCAGCAACTCCTAAGGGGGCAGTGCTACACTGTATATAGGAAAGGAAGCACACAGGTGGCACAAACCCCTTAGCGCATTATCCAATGTTTATTTAAAAAAAAAATTTAAAACAGTAAACATACAAAATGAGGTGCATAAAAAAGCCTATGAAGCCACAGGGATGGCCCTATGAAGCCACAGGGATGGCCCAACGAGATGGCAGAGTATCTGATTGGTGGTGAGGTTGGCTCTCTGATGCGTTTCAAGGATGTGTCCCTTTCCTCAGAGCTGAATAGCTCTGAGCAAAGGGACACATCCTCGAAATGCGTCAGCCTATGTGCTTCCATTCCAGTTTTGGTTGATCTCCCAGTCTGAGGAGAGCTGCACCACCAAGATTTTATTCCAAGGCTATCAATATATCGGATTCCCTGGTCTCTTCCTGGCATTGACCCCTTTGAGGCGCTGGAGTGTTAGTGCCTACACTGTATATAGATAATAGCATGTCTATGTACTCAGGATCATCAGCAATGGATCCCCTAAAGTTATTTCGAAAAGCTGGAAAATAATGCATGATGAGGGTATGTGTAAAGATGGCTGGAACTGCTATAAACCTCAAAAGGTTAAAGCTGTAAGAAAATAATATATTTGGATCTTTTGAGCTTAGCATTCACAGCTTTTATTAAAAGTCCACAGTACATAGTGCAAATATGTACTGATAAGCTAACTGATGCTCCTTGTTGGGTTTGTTGGATCAAAAGGAGACACCATAACTGCTCTGTGTGCCCCTAAAAGACTGAATTCTATGTGATTTATCAGTGCTGCAGATTTCCCTCCACACTGGTGAACTGGACAAACGTTTTTTTCTCACTCAAGCTATTACTTGCTACAGTGACATTATCACATGTATGGGTAGATCTGAAGAATACAGTTTATGAACATCTTGCTAAACTTCTGTGTACCATGTGTACATGGTTATTGGGTAATAGCCATGTACACATAAAGATATGGCTACCACAAGACTGTATATTCATCTCACTTAAGTGATATTGAAAAGGATAACAATGGGCAATGCCTATGAATTGGTTGATTTCTAGCAAATTAGGTGTAAAATGGCCTGTCTTAGACCAGCCCTTTCTCAACCAGGGTGTCCAGGCACCCTGGGGTGCCTTCAGGCTTTTTCAGGGGTGCCTTGGCAAAATGCATAAAAACTGCCCAAAAATTGTATACAAACCAGCAAGTAGATCAAGCCAGCCTTTTAGTTACACAGTCATAGGTTTTCATTGTGCAGTTTTACAACCTGCCAGCATCTTAACCAATTACATCAGTAATTGATAAGGAGGACATTGAGCGACTGTACAGCATCCTTGTTTGCCCCTCTTTGTCAGCAGTGAGGTCACATTAGCTGAGTGAGGGAGAGAAACTGAGGGAGAAACACTGGAATACTAGCGAGTACCAGTTTGCAAAGGAATATTTGCTTTGGAAGAATAAATCACCTCCAACGTTGGGTGTCCTACACGTCTGGATGTTGCTGCATTATGTAAAACTATTAGAATCATTTTTTACATTTTAGATTGGGATGCCTTGAGACTAGAATTTGAAAGGGTGCCTTGAGATTATCCATAACTTTAAAGGGTACCTTGAGATTATCCATAACATTAAAGGGTGCCTTGAGATTATCCATATTTTTAAAGGGTGTCTTGACTGAAAAAAGGTTGAGAAACACTGTCTTAGACAATAATTAGTCCACTGTATGGCCAAACTTTACCATAGTGAGAATTAGAAAATTTGGCACTGACTGGTTGATGATAAAATGATTCAAGCTTTATTAAGTATTCATCAAGATATAAAAGTCTTGAGGCCTTAAGGTTGGGGCAGAAACATGTCAATTCTTTAATGATGATATGATGGATACTTTTATGTCTTGGTGGATACTTAATAAAGCGTGAATCATTTTATCATAAACCAAATGCCGGCTTTTCTAACTCTCGGATGTTTATCTACAGTATGTATAGCCTATATACTAGCATAGACCTGTTCTAGTGGACACTATATTCAGGGGTTGCAGCACCACAAATGTTCTTTTTACCATAGTGAGGTATGGAGAGAATTACGAACCGAAGAGAATTACCAATAGGAAACAGGGTTCCATACTTGCCTGCCCTGATATGTCTTTATCTGTACACAGTGGAGGGATTCGGGGGAATGATGTAAGACCTTTATTACTACACATCCTGTATGACATCACAGTTCGCCTAAGAGCAGATACAGATCCACTAGGTGCATGGGCTACAGGGAGGAGGATTAATAACTGGTAAGCACTAGCAGATGAAACCACTGCAGCAAGGTATGAATATCTTGTGTCACTTGTTCTATCCCATTTCATCTTCTGACTAAACTAGCTGTGGATATTAGTGTGCATATTGTAGGAAATTTAGACTTAACTACATTGGGCAGGTGTTAATCCAACTTTCCATTACTGTAGTGGAATACGGTATTTTGCATCTTCTAGATAGTAAAAATAACAGACATACAGCCATAATAGTAACCCAGAAGCACTATTAGCTTAGTGGTGCGGATCTGCCATTATCCATTTTATGAGTAAACACGTTTCATCCTGCTGAATGCACTGAAAGTTAGATCACAGCATGGAAATATTCTTTCATTGTTTACATCTAATGCCTACTGGGCCCCGTGAGAGGGAGTTCTGGAGGAGATACTTGGCTGGTGAATAGAAGAAGGAAACTCTGCCATGTGATTTTATACACTGCCACTTCACGTTGTCCCTCTAGATAATGCTGGTTTCTATATTGCTTGCAACGATTCACATTTAATGCTTTCGATACATATTGCTACAAGTGTTCTTTAATGATGAATTCTGATCTAATGGGAAAGCAGAATACTTATTTTTAAAAAAAGAATATGACCATTTAAATGTTGGAAACTATGGGGTTGATTTATTAAAAGCAAACCAACTGTGCACTTTCCAAGTGCAGATGCTCCAGAGCTTAGTAAATTGGCTTCTATCATCCAATCACGTGCAAGAAAAAATTATGTTTTAAAATTTTCCTTGCATGTGCAATTCTTTGTAAAGTGAAGCTTTACCTCGTTTACTAAGCTCTGGAGCAACTGCACTTGCAAAGCGCACAGTCTGTTTGCATGTATTAAAATCGACCCCAATGTGTTTCTTGTAGTGTGGATAACTACTATCTGATGCCTTCAACTATTTTGTACAACACAGTAGTACACAATCAATTCCCTACTTTTGTGGATGGTGGTAGAGGGATACATGCACCATAAAACCATTGTTCAGGACAAAGTTTGCAGGATCTTCTAATATAAATATGGGATTATCAATTGTGATCATTATCTATATAGTGATGCTTGGATAAATGACTTTGTTCCATTACTGAACCACTAATTCTTTCCAGCAAACACTGCAACTGTGAAAGAGTAGGGTATCCTAATCTGAGTTTTCATGTAACCTGCTGTGGGGTGTATGTGTCTGCTTCATGAAACCTGTTTTTTTGTTTATTTTTTAAATAAATGTTTATTGAAGTTTTTCAAGGTTAATACAATACATTCTTGACATAGACATCTTATCAATCAGAAATATTTATAAAACAAGTACAAAAGCCTGTACAACAACTACCATGCATACAAAAAGGGGGTGTCAGAAATAGGCTTGGAAGATATAACATGATAGTAATGAATGTTGAACCTTAACATTAAGAATTTCCCTAGGAATGGAAGCTTGGATACAGTAGCCTGAACAGAAGTACTTCTCTATCTGATAGAGTATTATAAAATGATGACCATGTGGGCTAGTTACAACCTAATGCAGAATATGTAATCCACAGAGAATCAAGGAAGAGGATAAATGGGGTTGGAGCTAGAGAGCTGGTTGGTCATTTGGAGTTTACCCAGTGTGTTGGTTAGTTGAGCTTTGAGATACCAATCTGTGTAGCGGAAGGGTTCCACATGAGCGGATAATTCAGCAGGTGAGAAGGAATGCTCCATGTAGCATCGCCATCTTGAAACGAAGTGACAAGTGGACAAGTTTTGGGTGATGGCGTCAAGCCTTTCCAAGTTGAAATGGTTAGTTAGCACATGTGTCACAGCTTTGAGAGATGGGGTATTTGGATGTATTCAGGCCTGCATGAGGGCTCTGCAGGCCACCAATAGACAAATATGGATCCACTGAGGGAAAGCAGTATGGTGTGTCAATGTTGTAAGCTCTTCATAACTGAAGAGACAAATCATGGGATCTTTGGGGACAGAGATGTTGTATATTTGATTGATGTCATGAAGGATTCAGTCCTAGAAAAATTAAACCCAAGCACATTCCCATAGGCGGTGGAACAAGGATGGTTGGTTGTGATCACACCAAGGGCATGTTTGGTGGGCAGCAACTGATGGGTTCGTGGAGAAAGGGTAATAGGCTCGGTGAATGATTTTAAAGTGAGTTTTGCGCCACGTTTGACAGAGTATGAGCGAAGCAATTGTCCTGTATCCCGATATTTTGTCTGGATAATCATCCATACAGAGTATGATGGTCCATGATTTAAATGGAGTAAAGTGGTATTTTGCAGATTGGTGAGAGACCAGATGAGTTATATGTCTGAGAAAGGAGTAGCGGCCTTGTCGAAGTAGTATCTCTATGAAAGAGCGTTGGACGGGATCCTGTTTAGAGGAATAGCAGGACCAGAGATAGGTCACCAGCTGATGATGGTGGAAAATATGGGATCCCGGCAAGGATAACACTGAGAAGGATTTAAATGAAAGTTGGGTATCATCAAAGACCGATATGACATTAGTAAGTCCCTTACGTGACCAGTGGGTAAACGCTGTGTGTTCACTAGCTGGAGGGAACATAGGGTTTCCAAGTATAGGCAAGTAATGGGATATCCTGAATGATAAGCCAAGAAGCTTCCGCATTACCCTCCAAGCCAATACGGTGTCTCTGATCAGAAGATTTGATCGAAGAGACACAGGTAGACATTTAAGGTTGGAGTGCAGAATAGCAGAGAGATGGAGCGGGCACACCAAGACTTCCTCCAGAGAATAGTTAGAGTAGCACGATTTCATGGCAATCCAATCGAGACCCTGGCGAAGGAGGCAAGACAAATTGTAAAATCTAGTGTTCGGTAGGCCTGTGCCACCCATACTCCTGGGGAGACTTAGCTTCTGCAATGCAATGCAATGCATGTTTTTTGCATTACCATAGAAAGGCTTGTAAGGCCATATGAATCTTCTGTACATCTGAAAGCTTTAACAAAATAGGAAGTGTTTGTAAAGGGTATAGCAATCTCGCAAATGAAACCATTTTGAAGAGATGGCATCTCCCAAAGAGTGAGAGGGGGAGGGACGTCCAAGCTTCCAATTCTTGCACAATCTTATTAATTAGAGGAGGGTAATTAAAGCGGAGCTTCACCCAATAAGTCTTTGTCCCCCGCTTTAAATTGGCACCTTTGGGGAGCGGGGGGGAGCAGGTACCCAAATTAAAAAAGGTACCCGCTCCCACTTCCACGATCGGAAGTGGAAATTGTCCTCCCCCCTCCCTCCCCGTAGTCTTCTGGGACACGTGACAGGTCCCAGAAGACTACGGGGTCATTCACAAAGTGCAGCGCTTCTCACGCATGCACAGTGGGCACCTGGCTGTAAAGCAGCAAAAGTCAGCAGCTACGGTTTTTGTAGCTGCTGACTTATATATATATATTTTTTTTTTTCAGCTGGAACTCAGCTTTAAGGTAGTAGAGAGATGATGGTTCTCTGCCTATATGTATGCCCAAATAAATAATTGAGTGTTTAGCTACACAAAAAGGGGAAGACTTGAGCCAGCGAGCCGAAATAATAGGTTTCAAAGGGAGCACTTCACTATTGTCAAAATTGATTCATATGCTCGAGCAGTTATGGAAGGTCGCAAATAAGTTCTGAAGTAATCTAAAATGTGAGGGTGGATCTGAAGAAAACAACAATATATTGTACGCAAAAAGAGCTCAACGAAAAGTGTGTTCACCGATCGTGACACCACTCACCCCTGCCTTGGAATTAAGTAATATGGATAGGGGTTCTAAAGCGATATTAAAAAGAAGGGGGGGGAAGGGGTAGCCCTATCTAGTACCCTTAGGAGAATGTCAGTGGACATAAAGTCAGGAGTGACCAATCTAGCCCTGGGTGAAGAGTACATCTGCCGTAAAAAGTCTAAAATGTGGCCCGAAATACCAAACTTCTGCATGACCGTGAAGAGCCAGGCAAAGCTAATGTTGTCATAAGCATTTTTCCACGTTCAAGAATATGAGCACCAAATCATGCGTTGGGTGGGTTTTAGCATATTCCAGGGCCAACATTACTTTACAGATATTAAGCGTTGCGGACCGTCCCAGTATGAAACCCGAATGGGCCGAATGTAACATAGTAGGGAGTAGCATGTAGCCTGGTGGCTACAATTTTCGATAGAATTTTGGCATCAACATTAATCAGGAAATAGGTCGGTAAAATCCTGGCAGTAGTGGGTCTTTCCCCTTTTTAGCTATGAGTTTGATATGTGCTTGGGAGCCAGTTGGGAGATAAGGGCCAGCTTCCCACATTGCCTTGTAGACATTATGCAAGGTGTCTGGGATAAAGTCCGTGGTTATTTTCTAGAACTCAGCACCAAAACAGTCAAGGCTGGGAGCCTTAGCAGAGGGTACATTTTTGATAGTAGCAGGGATGTCTTTCAACGTTATAGGAGCATTAAGAGCCTCTAGCTGGGAATGGGTAAGCCTAGGCAGGTGTACAGTGGCTAATAAGTCCTCAGCGGCCATAGGATCAATTGGGTCCTCTGAATATAAAGAAGTGTAGTAAGATGTGAGAGGCGCATTCATATCCAAGGGTGTCTTAAGATTTCCCAAGGGAGACCAGAGGGTGGAAATATAAGTAGGAGCACGGGGGCCAGCACAGAGCTGTGCTAGTAGTTTACATGCTTGTTGCCATATCTGTAGAATTTCAGAGTGGAGTAGGCCGATTTGGCCGCCTCCTTGTGTTCAGCCCAGTAATCAAAGGTTCTTTTAGCAGATTGCCAGGTCAGCTTGTTTGCTGAAGTGCGGTTGAGGGAGAGCGCGATATGCGCTTGACGAAGAGATTCACTAGCCTGCTGGTATTGTAAATGGGAGCATAATCTCTTATACTGCACAATTAAAAAAATTATAATTTTTTAAATTGTGCAGTATAAGAGAATATGATCCCTCTGTGGAACGCTTTCCTAGCTTCCCAGAATAAATTGGGGTTGGTTAAGTGGGCTCCATTTTTTTCTGCAAATTTCGCCCATGCAGTGTAGAGATGATTTTTAAATTTGTCGCTATTAGCTAAGTAGGCTGGAAAACACCATGAGCTAATAGTGGACAAAGCTTTCAACCCAGACAGCTGCATCAAAATTGGACAATCATTAGAGATGGCCATATCAAAGATTGTAGTTTTGTGTAATAAAGGAAGGAGAGACTGTGAGCAGATGAGATAGTCAATGCGGGAGAAGGAGTTATATGGATGGGAGTAGAACGTATATTCCCGGTCCGTCGGGTGGTGAAGGTGCCATGGGTCATGAAGATTAAGTGTAGTAATGGATTGCACTAGAGGAGTAAGAGAGGAATTCTGAGGCACTTGTTGAGTGCGTGGCTTTAGACAGTCCCTGGTATGATCGGCATAATAGTGCATGATGAGTTAAAATCCCCACCCAGTATATGGCAGGATTCTGGGATTTGTAGGGCCCATGATATCAGAACTTGCTAGAAGTCCGCCCTGGGAAGTTGGGGGCATTTACATTGGAGATAGCAATATCACAAGAGGCGATAGTGATATGGACGGTAAGTTTGCGACCCTCATACTCAGAGTTGACAGAGCGTACAGTGTGGCGTAAATTTTTGTGTAAAAGTATGGCTTCAAGGAAGCCTACCCCACCCCCTGCTAACTTGCCGACCTCCTCCACTCTTCCTACCACTCCATCCCCCACAGCTATCTCCTCCTGTGCCACCATCCCCTCCCTCCTAGATTGTAAGCTTGAAAGAGCAGGGCCCTCAATCCCCTCATGTTTTGCATTGTGTTGTTATTGTTCTGTCACATGTTCTGTCCCCCTTTGTAATGTACAGCGCTGAGCGAACTATCGGCGCTTTATAAATACTGTATAATAATAATAATAATTACCCACGCTTTATGACCTACAGCAGGAGAACCATATACCTTGCCCACCCACAGCTTTGACAGGCGTGAGAGATCGTTTGCCAAGAGATGCGTCTCCTGCAAGAGAGCCACATCTGCCCACAAGATGTCGTAAAACTTGCATACGCTTATTTAGGTTAACCCTGTCCTCTCATGGTGCCATGTCTGTTGCAGTACAGGATTAGAATATAGCCCACAGGAGGGCACCACCACTCCAGGCATTGCCCAATGAGTCCAGGTGCACAATAATAACATGCAGTTCCTAGGGAAATGAAGCATAAAGAAAAAATGGAGCATAACAATAAAAGCAGAATATTTGTAATAAAAGGGGAGCTACTCCCCAACAAACATAAGCACTTCACTTTTTTCCGCATGAGACAACCTCATTGAGGCTCCCAGCACTAGAAAACTTCACTACTGAGTAATAAGACAACGTTCATGGGGGCAGGGGCGGAGAAAAAAAAAGGGGGGGAGGAAAGGGGAAGAAGGGGGGAATGTGAGGGGGAGCAGAGAGATAGGAGAGAGGGGCACATCAGGGATGAGGGGGAGCAATAGGGGAAGAGAGCTGAGAAGTCCGTCCCGACTGCCAGGGGAAAGAGATGATTAGCCATAGGAGAGGTCGGCAACCATAATATCCGAGCCCCAGTGCTGTCAGGGCCTTTTAAAGAAAAAAAGGGGGCAAAAATGTGAACCACCGAATACAGGTAATTGGACAGTAGGCACTGTTTCCCGAAGATGCAGACAGGGCATTAGGTGAACCATTACTTAGGCCTTATGTAGGCAAGTCAGCGATTGACGTAGCGGTCCTCTGGTTGACCAAAGCTGACCCGTTTTTGAGGGCTTGTTTGGTTTTGAAAGGACGCAGCTTTTCCCCGAGGGGGGGGGGGGGAGGAAGAAGGTAGAGCTTGCTCGACAGCACATGGATAACCTGGGCCCAGTTGTTCCTGAATGGACGTTGCGCAAATAGTAATAAGCATAGAGGGATTAAATGATTCAGGCAAGCCTATAATGCGCAAGTTGTTGCGTCCTGAGTGGTTTTCAAGGTCATCTACCTTATCTTGTAGTTCCTTTTCAATAGATGTGAGCCTGGCTACCGCAGCCGATACAGCCACAGAGTCACCTTCAATGGAAGAGATTCATGCTTCCACCTGACCATTGCACTGAGCTTGTGCATGGAGATCTTTGTGGAGCTGTTCTAGGCCTTTAAGAACCGCACTGTCCACAGCTGCTGTGAGTAGGAGTAAGGATTGCCTGGGCAAAGCCCTCTGGGGAGGTAGTGTCGAGAGGCTGAGAAGGAAAAAATTGGGGCTGTGCACTGTGAGATTCTGGTCCCGTGTCAGTGTGTGTAGAAGCAGCAGCAGGCATCTTGGCTGCAGCGGCCACTGTGTCCCCTTGAGTGATGCGAGGGGCGGAGGAGCGGGTGTGCGATTGCTCTACGAATCGGTCCATATGATTCACCTATGACAGCGGGTGTGGAAGAGGGGGTAACCCCCGGGCTACAGCAGATTTACAGGGGTGCAGTGGAGGAGGGTGGCGGGAGTGCTGTGCCTTCACCTCCTCTCCATGCGGTGCTTTTTAATCGCTGCACCATCAATCACATTCCAGCCTTCAAAACAGGGCTGAATGTCATTGGTGGCTGTAAAAAATTAAATTGTGACATTTTGTTACATTGCTCTTTCTGTATATGGGAGACAGCACGTAGTCTGTAGTGAATGTATTTAGGAACAAAACTACTGCATTAAAGTGTTACTAAACCCAGGACCCTGCATCCACTATATCTGGTCTCCCACAGTACACACAACATGGAATTGCAATTATTTTAGTAAATATAAACAGCTAAATACCTTTTCTCATCAGAAGTTAGAGCAGTCTTGTGACTTCTAGCAGTGTCCAGCTGAGCACTGGTTGAAGCTTGTAGGAGGAATTTTCTCTCTGCTCTATGAGGATGCAAAACCCCTGACCTCTGTCTGACCAGTGCCGATTGGCCTTGTGCTGATCAAATGCACTGTCTAAAGAAAAAAAAAAACAACTTTCTAGCAATGCACACCAAACTGAGCATGTGAAAAATGCCTACGGTCCAGTCTGTCTTATCAGGAGATAAATGGTGGATGCTTGAACAAGTGAAGGAACAGAGCAGTCAGGATCAAAGGGCCTTATTACACAATGCAGAGGATTAACCCCTTAGGTTCCACGTGAGTATAACAAACATGCTTTACTGCATATACAGACTGATTTTACTGTTGTGGATTTAGTAACACTTTAATAACAGGGAAGAATACGGGGTTCCCTGATTATCACATTAATCTGTCTAAATTTAGTTTCCCCAAATTTGTGGTTAGCAGGTATTCTGAACTTCACCAATGCAGAAATGTTAGCATAATGCTAGACAGTGAAGCTTTTCTTTGAAATATGTACATAATTTTGACCTCATAGGGTTAATGGGCTCAAGTTCACTCTTCATAACATAACAATCATTTGCTGGCTCAAGTATTACAGGATATGGTTATAGTAGTTGAGATAAACTGAAATAATATTACAGGAGAAGAAGCTGACAAAGGTTTCATACAGACATTCACAGTAAGTCATTATGACACTGATACACAGCCAACATCAATAAAAGTCTGGGTAAAGTAAAGTACAGTTTGATTTATATATACAGAAAAATATGAAATATACTTTTGCAGCAAGGCTCCCCCCCAGCAAGGCTCCCCCCCAGCAAGGCTCCCCCAGCACTACAAAGGTCAAATGCTCATTAGGACAGCATACAACTACACCTCTTAATATTCTGGAGTCATGACAGGCAATGCCTCTTCTCCTTTGGCCGCAACATACAGCGGGTATAGGAAAGACTCACCCCCTTTAACTCCTTGCCCTCTGGAGGACTTATCCCCCTTCCTGACCAGGCCATTTGTTTGCGATACGGCGCTGCGTTAGTTTAACTGACAATTGCATGGTCATGCAGCGCTGCATCCAAATTACATTTATGTCCTTTTTTCCCCCCACAAATATAGCTTTCTTTTGGTGGTATTTGATCACCTGTATGTTTATTTTTTGCACTATAAAAAAAAAAAAGACCGACAATTTTGAGAAAAAAACAATATTTTTGACTTTTTGCTATTAAACATATCCAATAAAAATATTTAAAAATCATATTTCGTCCTAAATTTAGGCCAAAATATATTCTGCTACATGTCTTTGCTAAAAAAAAAAATCCCAATACATGTAAATTAATTGGTTTACGTGAAAGTTATAGCGTTTACAAATGGCGGTATAGATAATGGAATTTTTTTTTTTTTTACTAGTAATGGCGGAGATCTGCGACTTATAGTGGAACTGCGGGACTGTGGAGGACATTCTGACGCTGGGTGGAACTGACTTGGTGTCATTGACATCCCCAGTGACATCAATACAGTGATCAGTGCTAATAAAAACCACTGACACTGTACTAATGGTATTGGGCAGGAAGGGGTTATCAAAGGTTAACTGTGTGCTGTTCCACAGTATGCTGTGTGAGTACTTTCCACTGTAAGCACTGTAAGAAACGAAAATTCTTAGAAAAAGATTTTTAAAAGAAAATTCTTTCGGAAATCGACCCACGTATGGCCGGCTTAAGTTGGGACTAGCATTTAAAACGCCAGGCCTATAAAAAGCGATCTGAAGCAGGTGCCTCATCACCACCTGGTTTAACCCCATAATTACTGCACCAACATGCCAAAACCACATATGTTGAACACAGTTGTGGGGAGTTTGCTTGTGCTTCCCCATCGTCTTGAATAGGTTGCGTGTGGCTGGCTGGCACCCTGCTGAAAGTGACTGAAGCAATACTTTTTGCTTCGAGAGGCCACAGCATGTGAGCACCCTTGCAGCTTAAGGGGTGTAGTTAGCGGTTTTAATGCTCCTCAATGTTTATATTTGCCAGCACACCACAGATCATCAATGTATCAATGTCATCCAAAAGAAGAATGATCATATCACAAAAAAAAAGGTGAAATGATTTGGAGCCATGCAGGACCCCTTCGTGAGGCATGTGTTTCACACCCCCCCCCCCCCCCCATTCACAAGCTTAAGTAAAGTAGTGGGATGGCTTCCTTATTTTTGTAGCCTTGCTACTTTTTTTTTATCCATTTTTAATTTTTTAGATAAGCATGTTAAAGAGATCAGCTTGATGCAAGTAATATTACCAGTATGTGTCACTGATTTAAACATTTTTTTTAGGTTTGGGATACAGTGGCGATGGATTAGGACACGTGTCAATTTTTATTGCTGTCTGTACCCTCGTTAAGGAGATTCACCTCTCGATTTGTCCTGTTTACTATTATCATTAAATAATAAAAATTAATAAACTGTGCAAATATCCCACGTCCACGTTAATACAAAGCTGCAAACACATCCAACGGATATCCCCTCTCGATCAACATATATAACTTAATAAAGTGTTGCGCTAAGTGTGAACAAATATATATAAACAAATAAATATGATTAATAAATACACAATAAAGTGCTCAAAATACACATGTGGAATCTAACACGAACAGTCCTTGAATAGACCCTAAAGTGCTCAAAATCCACATAAGTGAAAACAATCACAAACAGTCCTTATAAATGAAAGACAGTCGTCTAGATCTTGCAACCAATTGTGGAAAATCTTCATTCCATCAAAAACCACCAATGTGAATAACCACCACCTTATTAACGAATCGGAGGCTTACCAGATCCTCAGACCCCTTAATTGTAAGGGGTCAAATGAAGCTCAATATAAATATAATTACGTCCGGACTCATGGACTATATCTGGGACCAGGGGCGGACTGAAAACTCATGGGGCCCCAAGGCAATAGGGGCTCATGGGGCCCCTGTGTCCTTGCCCACACTCAAAGCACACCCAAAAAAGCCTATAAAAAAAAGGTACCAGGGGCATTTCATGGGGCCCCCTACTGACCCCGGGCCCTCGGGCAGTGCCTGAGTTCTCGAATGGTCAGTCCGCCCCTATCTGGGACCCAATATTCCGTTTGAATACCATCAAGCCGCTGCAATATAAGGGATCGAGTTTGGTTCATGCAAAAATAAAAGAGGTACCTCTCATGGTGCAGTAAAACAAACTACTTTATTAAAATGTGGATTTTGAGCACTTTAGGGTCTATTCAAGGACTGTTCATGTTAGATCCCACATTTGGATTTTGAGCACTTTATTGTGTATTTATTAATCATATTTATTTGTTTATATATATTTGTTCACACTTAGCACAACACTTTATTAATTTACTATTATCATTGAAAATGAAAGTAAAAGAAAATCCCAAATTTTGGGTTGGTCTCAGAAAATTAGTAGAGCATAAATCTTCCAATGGGGACACTAGTTCTGGAGGCCTAGGGGTCCCCAATTAATTTCCTTAATTTGCAGGTATTTCCTCTCACTTCCTGTTTGGCTATGGGACAGGAAGTGAAAGGAAATGTCCACAATGGGACATATATAGCAAAAAAAATGAAAAAATCTGATGGGTTATACTCTCCCTTGCTCTGTTCAAATTGAAAAAAAAAATGTTGCCTATAGTTCTACTTTAAAACTTTCCTTCTATTAATTTTGTAACAATATATGCACATGGTCATCCCCAGCTGCAGCCTTCTACCTCGTGCCCTGATACAAAATTGCAATGTTTCAGTTTCTAGTCAGGCAAAGTCACCCGACAGGTGCTCTAGGCCAACTTTGTTAAGATAAAAGCGTTTTTAAAAAGAAAAAAAAAAAAACAACATACTATGGCGATATATTGTGTTGTACCAGAATCTATTCATGTAGATATGAAAAGTTCCTGAAGAATCTGTTTATTGTGAGCCATAAAGTGACCAACAGCAAGATCCTTGGACAGGCCATGGCATGGGTGAGCAACATATAGGTCTGCCAGCCCCGAGTCAGAACCTTCATTTCTGTGTAGGTGTACTGAGATTTTCTGACAATTATTTGCTCATAAATAAAAATGATATTCTGTTTTATCCAAGAGAAATAGCGTGCGGTATTTGTAAAGATGATAGAAATGTTGATGTAATTGCCGGGAATGTAAAGGTCCATTGTCAAATGTAATAGTGTATTTAAGCGCTAATACGATACGTACAGTCCTGCTGCGCGAACAAATTGTTTTTGTGTTTGGAAAATAATTACCAAATTTAAAGCTTAGTAAATGTTTTCAGTGGCTCTAAAGCACTCCTATTGTTTGTTGCACTTAAAATGGTTTTAATACCAGTCATAATGTTCTGTTCGTAAAAATAATTCCATCAATAGGCATATGGGAACAGAGCACAAGCTCTCCTGTAGTCATCGCAGCCAGCGTATTTCTTAGCTACATGTACTACCACAGCATGAAAAACACTGGAAAACGGGCAAACAAAGCAGAAATTCTCCAACAGGGTTTAGCTATCATCAATATTTGTCTATACTGCTTTATTTTACAAACTGTAGATCAGTACACCTGCTAAGGAGGGTAATGCCCATCTACACACATACTAGGACCTGCTTAACCTCCCTGGCGGCATGATTATTTCAGATTTTTGGTGCTGAAAGCGGTACCATTTTTTTGCATGGAATTATGTAGTTTTTTTATTGTAGGCCTGTAATTTAGGAATAACTCACTGAAATCTGTCCAAACATTCCGGATATGATAAAATTTGAAACACGAAATCATAAATTATAATTTAATAAATACTCATAAAAAATAATAATATAATAATAATAAATTTAATTCAATAATATAATCAAACCAAAAACACTGAAATTTGAAATATAGCGCCAAGTTCGCACATCGCTGAGCAAAGTCGCAGAATCGTTTTCAGTGTCTGATGACGAATTTCCCCACGAATCATTATCACTCAATTCTGCAAGTGGTTCTGATTTACTATCGCTGTTCTCTAGCTGGTCTAAAACCGATTTTGACATAAAGGGACACTTTTTGGACGCCATGGACATTTCTAAGTTTCCAGGCAGAAAGAACAGTCAAAATGCAGGCAGGGCACAGGGAAAAGCAGTAGGGACAAAATGTATGTGAAATGCCTTGCAACAGTAATGTTTTACTATGTAATAATCGTTTTAAAAAAAAATGTCATTTTTTTAAAATTTTCAAATTTGCCGCCGGCGCCCGTACGTCCCGACGTCACAGGGACCTGAACACGGAAGCCGGATGCCGGCATCGGCCAGAGGAGATGGCCGGGAACGCTGCAGGGGACGCATCGCGTGAGCGAAGGACAAGGTAAGCGCTGCAGGGAATCCCTGTGCAATGCTGCATGGTAAGCCTGAGTGTAGCTCGGGGTTACCGCTTTTGGTACTGAAACTACCCGGAGCTACATTCGGGAATACCGCTAGTGACGTTAATACTTGCTACCCTCTTCTCACTAGGGAATTATAACCCCTGTTGCACAGAAATAATAAGCTGGAAAACCTGAGTATGTGATAGTCTACTGGTGTACTCTGTAAGGCTAGGTTCACACCTATGCAGTTTGCATTTGATTCGTTTCTGCAGTGCGTTTTGCGCTTTTGCGCACATACATTTTTTATGCTTTTTGATGCATTTTGTGGGGTTTTTTTGTTGCTCTGCAGAATAAAATGCAAAATGCATAAAAACGCACTACATGCTTTTCTGCAGCGTCTCCATTGAAGTCTATAGAACCAAAAACACAACGTTTTGCATTTAAAAAAGTCCCTGACCCTTTCCAAAAAACGCACCGGGTATGTGAACCTGTCCCATAGAAAGACAAGTTAAATGGACTGCTGTGCGTTTCTGCAAAACACAAAATGCAGCGGAAAACGCTTAGCTGTGAACCTAGACTAAGACTGTGGATTGTTTCTGTGAATGCAGATATTATTATATTATTATTATACAGGATTTGTATAGCACCAACAGTTTGCGCAGCGCTTTACAATATAGGGGAGACAGTACAATTACAATACATTTCAGTACAGAAGGAATAGGAGGGCCCTGCTTGTGGAGCTTACAATCTAAAGCAGCGGTTCTCAACCTGGGGGTCGCGACCCCTTTGGGGGTCGAACGACCATTTCCCAGGGGTCGCCTAAGACCATCGGAAAACACATATTTCCGATGGTCTTAGGAACCGAGACACCGCTGCTCTGTCTCGCGATCTGTGGGCGGGATGATATGCTGCCCCTGTAACCTGGCCACACCTCCGGGATCACTCAACAGCTCCGCCTCCTCGCCGCTGATTGGCCACCGGAACTGTAGCTCAGGAGAGGCACACAGGCGGCCAATCACCGGCGAGGAGGTGGAGCTTGGAGAGGAGGAGCCGAGCGGCAGAGCGCGCAGATCGAAGAAGATCGAGGGAGCTGCAGGACCGAGTGAAGAGGAGAGAGGCCAGAGAAGGAAGACAGCTGACAGGTAAGTGCAAATTTTGCTTCTGCAGGCTGTAGATGGGAGAGGGAGAGAGCGAGCCCAGGCTGGAGCAGGGGTCAGCAAGGTAAGTATCATTGGTGTCAGTGGGAGGAATAGTGCCCCATCATTTGTGTCACAAATACCAACGATGGGGCACTGTTCCTCCCCCCACTGACACCAACGATGGGGCACTATTCCTCCCCCCACTGACACCAATGATAGGCACTATTCCTCCCCCCACTGACACCAATGATAGGCACTATTCCTCCCCCCACTGACACCAACGATGGGGCACTATTCCTCCCACTGACACCAACGATGGGGCACTATTCCTCCCACTGACACCAACGACGGGGCACTATTCCTCCCACTGACACCAACGACGGGGCACTATTCCTCCCCCCACTGACACCAACGATGGGGCACTATTCCTCCCCCCACTGACACCAACGATGGGGCACTATTCCTCCCCCCACTGACACCAACGATGGGGCACTATTCCTCCCCCCACTGACACCAACGATGGGGCACTATTCCTCCCCCCACTGACACCAACGATGGGGCACTATTCCTCCCCCCACTGACACCAACGATGGGGCACTATTCCTCCCCCCACTGACACCAACGATGGGGCACTATTCCTCCCCCCACTGACACCAACGATGGGGCACTATTCCTCCCCCCACTGACACCAATGATAGGCACTATTCCTCCCCCCACTGACACCAACGATGGGGCACTATTCCTCCCCCCACTGACACCATAGATAGGCACTATTCCTCCCACTGACACCAATGATGGAGCACTATTCCTCCCACTGATACCAATGATGGGGCACTATTCCTCCCACTGATACCAATGATGGGGCACTATTCCTCCCACTGACTCCAATGATGGGGCACTATTCCTCCCACTGATACCAATGATGGGGCACTATTCCTCCCACTGACACCAATGATGGGGCACTATTCCTCCCACTGACACCAATGATGGGGCACTATTCCTCCCACTGACACCAATGATGGGGCACTATTCCTCCCACTGACACCAATGATGGGACACTATTCCTCCCCCCACTGACACCAATGATGGGACACTATTCCTCCCCCCACTGACACCAATGATGGGACACTATTCCTCCCCCCACTGACACCAACGATGGGGCACTATTCCTCCCCCCACTGACACCAACGATGGGGCACTATTCCTCCCCCCACTGACACCAACGATGGGGCACTATTCCTCCCCCCACTGACACCAACGATGGGGCACTATTCCTCCCCCCACTGACACCAACGATGGGGCACTATTCCTCCCCCCACTGACACCAACGATGGGGCACTATTCCTCCCCCCACTGACACCAACGATGGGGCACTATTCCTCCCCCCACTGACACCAACGATGGGGCACTATTCCTCCCCCCACTGACACCAACGATGGGGCACTATTCCTCCCCCCACTGACACCAACGATGGGGCACTATTCCTCCCCCCACTGACACCAACGATGGGGCACTATTCCTCCCCCCACTGACACCAATGATAGGCACTATTCCTCCCCCCACTGACACCAACGATGGGGCACTATTCCTCCCCCCACTGACACCATAGATAGGCACTATTCCTCCCACTGACACCAATGATGGAGCACTATTCCTCCCACTGATACCAATGATGGGGCACTATTCCTCCCACTGATACCAATGATGGGGCACTATTCCTCCCACTGACTCCAATGATGGGGCACTATTCCTCCCACTGATACCAATGATGGGGCACTATTCCTCCCACTGACACCAATGATGGGGCACTATTCCTCCCACTGACACCAATGATGGGGCACTATTCCTCCCACTGACACCAATGATGGGGCACTATTCCTCCCACTGACACCAATGATGGGGCACTATTCCTCCCACTGACACCAATGATGGGACACTATTCCTCCCACTGATACCAATGATGGGACACTATTCCTCCCACTGACACCAATGATGGGACACTATTCCTCCCACTGACACCAATGATGGAGCACTATTCCCCCCACTGACACCAATGATGGGGCACTATTCCTCCCACTGACACCAATGATGGGGCACTATTCCTCCCACTGATACCAATGATGGGGCACTATTCCTCCCACTGACACCAACGATGGGGCACTATTCCTCCCACTGATACCAACGATGGGACACTATTCCTCCCACTGACATCAGTGATGGGGCGCTATTCCTCCCACTGATACCAATGATGGGGCACTATTCCTCCCACTGATACCAATGATGGGGCACTATTCCTCCCACTGACACCAATGGCGGGACACTATTCCTCCCACTGATACCAACGATGGGACACTATTCCTCCCACTGACATCAGTGATGGGGCACTATTCCTCCCACTGATACCAACGATGGGACACTATTCCTCCCACTGATACCAATGATGGGGCGCTAGTCCTCCCACTGACACCAATGGCGGGACACTATTCCTCCCACTGATACCAACGATGGGACACTATTCCTCCCACTGACATCAGTGATGGGGCACTATTCCTCCCACTGATACCAACGATGGGACACTATTCCTCCCACTGATACCAATGATGGGGCACTATTCCTCCCACTGACACCAATGGCGGGACACTATTCCTCCCACTGATACCAACGATGGGACACTATTCCTCCCACTGACATCAGTGATGGGGCACTATTCCTCCCACTGATACCAACGATGGGACACTATTCCTCCCACTGATACCAATGATGGGGCACTATTCCTCCCACTGCAAAATTACAGTTCTGAAGTAGCAACGAAAATAATTTTATGGTTGGGGGTCACCACAACATGAGGAACTGTATTAAGGGGTCGCGGCGTTAGAAAGGTTGAGAACCACTGATCTAAAGAAAGGGGGAGGTGATACAAAAGGTGATAGCTGCGGGGGATGATCTGGTGGAGGTGATTCAAGTACAGTTCTTAGGTGGGGTAAGCTTCCCTGAAGAAGTGAGTTTTCAAAGATCGCCTAAAGGCAGACAGGGTGGGGGCTGATAATAAAGATATATATCTTCTATAGATCTTGTCGGGTGATTCATTTAGATATTTAAGCATAAGTATACACTCAACGGCCACTTTATTAGGTAAACCTGTTCAATTGCTTGGTAACACAAATTGCTAATCAGCCATTCACACGGCAACAACTAAATACATTTAGGCATCTAGACATGATCAAGACGACTTGCTGAAGTTCAAACTGAGCATCAGAATGGGGTAAAAAAGAGAATTAAGTGACTTGAACGTGGCTTGGTTGTTGGTGCCAGATGGGCTGGTCTGAGTATTTCAGAAACTGCTGACATACTGGGATTTTCAGGGTCTCTAGGGTTTACAATGGTCTCAGTGACAATGTATACAGTGGGGCAAAAAGTATTTAGTTAGCCACCAATTGTGCAAGTTCTCCCACTTAAAAAGATGAGAGAGGCCTGTAATTGGCATCATAGGTAGACCTCAACTATGAGAGACAAAATGAGAAAAAAAATCCAGACAATCACATTGGCTGATTTGGAAAGAATTTATTTGCAAATTATGGTGGAAAATAAGTATTTGGTCACCTACAAACAAGCAAGATTTCTGGCTCTCACAGACCTGTACCTTCTTCTTTAAGAGGCTCCTCTGTCCTGCACTCATTACCTGTATCAATGGCACCTGTTTGAACTTGTTATCAGTATAAAAGACACATGTCTACAACCTCGAACAGTCACACTCCAAACTCCACTATGGTGAAGACCAAAGAGCTGTCGAAGGACACCAGAAACAAAATTGTAGACCTGCACCAGGCTGGGAAGACTGAATCTGCAATAGGCAAGCAGCTTGGTGTGAACAAATCAACTGTGGGAGCAATAATTAGAAAATGGAAGACATACAAGACCACTGATAATCTCCCTTGATCTGGGGCTCCACGCAAGATCTCACCCCGTGGGGTCAAAATGATCACAAGAACGGTGAGCAAAAAAGTTGGAGAACTTGCACAATTGGTGGCTGACTAAATACTTTTTTGCTCCACTGTATGTATAGATATGTATTTATCCACAAGATGGCAGTGTTCAGCACTTTTACTCATCACAGCCTGAGAGTGGAGTTCCACCCAAAAGTGGAAGCTTCGCTTATTTGCCTTCCCCCCCCCCCTCCACAGCCATATTTGGCACCTTTTGGGGGGGAGCGGGTACCTGGTTTTGACAGGTACCCACTCCCATTTCCGGCTGAGTTTGCCGCGGAGAAGTGAGCCGGAATTTCGGCCCCCTCCTCCCTCCTGCAGTCTCCTGGGAAATTTCACAGGTCCCAGGAGACTGCCGGACCAACTAGGAGGCGAAGCATGACTCACGCATGCGCAGTGGGCACCCGACTGTGAAGCCGCAAGCTGTCACAGCCTGGTATAGAAAAAACAATAGGTCACTAAATTAACAAAATGGTCAGTGTTCAACCAAATAAAATAAATAATTAATGAGAGTCCTTCCCAAGTCCTCAGTATATCCTAATAAAGTCTTCTTTTAATCCACCAGTTCTTAGTGATCCTTAAATTTTCAAAAATCCTCAGAGAAATACGTCTTCTTCTACCCTTAGTACCTCAAAAAGAATAAACTAAACATGCATTATCCTTAAACACAATAATACATGGTGCATGTATCATCACACAAGCCGTGACCCGTGATCACAAATAAATCCAGTGATTGGGGTTCCTGCTTTACCCAAGGCTAAGTAGGAACTCTGTTATGTCATCAACATTTCTCCATGTGGTGTGAGTATGTGCCGCGCCACACAACAATACGTGTTCAAATGGTGCAATCAAATCATGTGACACCTGTCAATCAATATACCTTACCAAATAGGCAGGTAGTGCAGACTTTATAACAAACAGACTCTCTTTACTCCAGGATCCTTCTGACACCGTGGTGTCAGTTATCCTTCATATAATGTGAATCCGTGCTCCAACAACCATCCGCAAGTGATCAAATAACACATGTGATAATGAATAAATGTGACACCTGTCAGCCTAAATCCTCATCAGATTGACAGGTATTGCAAGCTTTAAGTCAGATCAGATTGCTGTCCAGGTTATAGTACCAGACTCCACACTCAGCGATGTAAATACCCAAAATAAAGGTAAAGGATCACCGTGCAGAAGCTCTTTAAAATTAGTATATGACTTTAATAAAAGCGCTTACATATTATGCAGAGTTAATGCAGCTGTGAAGATAGCCTTTGCAGAGCAAAAACCAGCAGTGTAGATAGCTTTAGAGCTCACTGTTCTTAATGGGAAGTCCGGACCTCAACCAAAATTGGAACCACAATATTTCCGGTAACGTCTGATGTCACCCTGACGTGTTTCGTCATCACAACATTTTCAAAGGATCACAGCCTGGTGCCCACAGTTGAGATGCCAGCGCCGTGGCGGAGAGAAGGGATGGCGCGGATGAGAACATCACTGGACTCTGGGACAGGTAAGTGTGTATTTATTAAAAGTCAGCAGGTACAGTTTTTGTAGATGCTGACTTTTAATAAAACACAAAAACGGCTGGAACGCCGCTTTAATACAGGTGTTCGGAGACTGTTGGGAATTGTAGGAAATTATACTACAGACCCCAAGTGTAATCACTAAGGGGTGGGAGCATATAAAAGAAAAAACCCAGGAAGACACTGGGGGGAGTTGGAGAGAGACTTTGTAAGAGAAAGAAATTTATGAGAGCTCATGTTGAACATGCTATGCTGGACTGGACCTGGTTGGACCAGAGTATACAGAGTTACTGAAGAAGCTGAAGAGATCACTGTTAGGGCAAGCATCAAGTGTAAGAGGCCGCCCTGTGTAGACCTGTCAGCTGCAGGAATCACCGCCATCACAGATGCATCTCCAAAAAAAGGGGCACCCCACCACCGGATGCTCATCGCTTTGCTAATTGTTACATAAGGAGGGGGTCACTGACCCACGCATATTCAGTTACAATCAGTTTGCTGCCATTCATGTTCTTCAAGTTCCAAAACATTCTTCAGCATAGGCCTTTACGAGTGACACATGTGCAAGTGCCTTTTATCGCTGCAGACTGCCATCCCTCATCTGCCATTGTGATTCCTGCCTGCAAGTTGCTGAACTGAGATAACACCTTGCCCACTGTTAGGCAGAATCTGTTCAATGTGACTGCACCTACCTCGAAGGAAGGTGCTTTTGCCCTTAAAAACAAGCTTACTATGCAAAGTGCATTAAATCCTTAAAGTGGCGTTGCCACTAAAGTCTCACCTGAAAGTAATTTGGCCTACAGCTTCACATCATAGAGGGACTTTAAACCTTAAAGTCACCCTGTCCTAAACTTTCTTATCTGGAAGTGAACTTTTTCAACAATCTCATCACTTAAATTGACCCGTGTCAACAATTCTGAGAGAACTATCCTGTTCTTTTCACTGTAAAATACTGATTTGTCGCGATATTTTGTTAATTTGTATTGGTGCGAAAAGTCCAAAATAGAAAGTCCTTCCAGCTCTTGCATAAACTCAAAACTGGATTTAATAATAATATTACATAAAATTAGGAATAAAATATTGGAATACAGAATGTTAGATAATGTCCACAAAATATAGTTATGTTCTTGCAATAAAAATTGTTTGTATAATTGTGTGTGTGTGGTGTGAGTGTGTGGGCTCTTTAGCCCAATGTGTAATCTCATCCAAGTTTTGTGAAAAAGAGCCGACTAAAAAGTCTTTGTTCTGCTCTGTAAGGAGCAATTCAGCCCCCAACTTCTCCTAAAAGTGGGCTGGTTGTCCTTTCTGTTTCTTATAGTCCTACAATGATATCTGGTAACAGATGTATTGAACAAACCTTCAGTCTTACTCCCCCTCCCCTAGGAAAGAGTCTGAAATGTAATCCTTGAGACCTCTAATCAGAACTTCACTGACTCTCCATCAGTCAGGGGGGATGGGATGTGTTGCAAATATATATTATATATATATATGTACAGTTGTGTTCAAAATAATAGCAGTGTGTTGAAAAAAAGTGAATAAAGCTCAAAATCCTTCTAATAGCTTTTATTTCCATACACACAAATGCATTGGGAACACTACACATTCTATTCCAAATCAAAACATGAAGAAAAATATATCAAATTTGTGTTGTTCCTCTAAAAAAATTGAAGAAAAGTGATTATTAGACTGTTCAAAAAATAGCAGTGTTTGTATTCTTTACAAACTCAAACATTCACTATATAAACTGAAAAATGTTTGAAGATTTTGCTTTCCTTTGAATCACTTAATGAATATTTAGTTGTATAAGCACTGTTTCTGAGAACTGCTGTACATCTGTGTTGCATGGAGTCAACCAACTTCTGGCACCTGTGAACAGGTATTCCAGCCCAGGATGATTGGACTACATTCCACAGTTCTTCTCTACTTCTTGGTTTTGCCTCAGAAACTGCATTTTTGATGTCACCCCACAAGTTTTCTATTGGATTAAGATCCGGGGATTGGGCTGGCCACTCCATAACGTCAATCTTGTTGGTCTGGAACCAAGATGTTGCACGTTTACTGGTGTGTTTGGGGTCGTTGTCTTGTTGGAACACCAATTTCAAGGGCATTTCCTCTTCAGCATAACCTCTTCAAGTATTCTGATGTAATCAAACTGATCCATGGTCCCTGGTATGCGATAAATAGGCCCAACACTGTAGTATGAGAAACATCCCCATATCATGATGCTTGCGCAACCATGCTTCACTGTCTTCACAGTGTACTGTGGCTTGAATTCAGTGTTTGGGGGTCGTCTGACAAACTGCCTCCGGCCACTAGACCCAAGAAGAACAATCTTACTTTCATCAGTCCACAAAATGTTGCGTCATTTCTCTTTAGGCCAGTCAATGTGCTCTTTGGCAAATTGTAACCTCTTCAGCACGTCTTTTTTTCAACAGTGGGACTTTGCGGGGGCTTCTTGCAGATAGCTTGGCATCACATAGGCGTCTTCTAATTGTAACAGTACTCACAGGTAACTTTAGACTTTCTTTGATCTTCTTGGAGCTGATTGTTGGCTGAGTCCTTGCCATTTTGGCTATTCTTCTATCCATTAGAATGGTAGTTTTTCTCTTTCTTCCACACCTTTCAGGTTTTGGTTGCCATTTTAAAACATTTGCGATCATTTTAGCTGAGCAGCCTATCATTTTCTGCACTTCTTTATATGTTTTCCCCTCTCCAATCAACTTTTTAATCAAGGTACGCTGTTCTTCTGAACAATGTCTGGAACGACCCATTTTCCTCAGAATTTCAGAGAGAAATGCACTGTAACCAGCATGTACAACATTTGCTGCCTTCCTTCCTTAAATAAGGGCAATAATTGCCACCTGTTTTTCAAAGAATGAATGACCTCACTAATAGAACTCCACACTGCTATTATTTTGAACATGCCCCTTTCAATTAGTGATACAATTACACAGAATCAGCAGCATGCATGTCATGACTGTTGGGTCTGTTGGATTTCTATTACTCTACTACACCTACTAGTAAATTATTTGCCATATAGAAATATAATTTCTAACAAAAACAGTGATTGATCAGGTTAGTGATGTCTGACTGCTATTAGTTTGAACACAACTGTATATATATATATATATATATATATATACACACATATATATATATATATAAAAATCTCCCAAAAGTAATCTTAATATAAAGTTATATCGTAAATAAATAACCTAATCAAGAAATATTACAGTATAAATCTTGTAGACTTAACATGTATGAAATAGATTCCTTATTAGTGAAATTTGTAGCTCCAACCCACAGAGATGGGGGGAGGACAGCTAGCTAGCCAATTCATGAATAATTACTACCACATGTTGCTTGAATGTAGAGAAAAAACTAAGATATATATCCATATACATATGTATTCACATAGACTATAAAAGTCTGTTTATCTTACTTTTCCCAATCTAGAACAAATAGAAATATAACAACTCGACTATTCTATTAAGATCCAACACATTCATACATATGTTAGTAATGTTAATAAGCAGATATTAGATATTAGGTTATGGAAGGTTTCGAACACCCACCTTTTAAAGGGACAGCACCTTTCATTGCTGCATAGGGTCCCAACTAAGCCAGCAAAAGAACCACATTTTCAGACTGTTTCATATTCAGGGTTTATTCCTCTTGGTAACACTGGTTGCATGTGATTTAACTAGATTACAAGCTTAAACTTAGACTCTCCTGACTGAGATCTTACAAGGGACCTAAATCTACCAGCGGCTCATTCGGGGGTAGCGCTACACTCACTATTTTCTTAGAGTAGTTAGACAAACTTAAGTGTTTGCTCGAACTTTGCCTGAGGGCAGAACCAGGACATTCATTATGACCCAAAGAAACTTCATACAGAAGAGATTCAATTTCACTTTGATGCCTCACTTTCCTATGCTCTCCTGAGGAAGAGGACAGAGTGGCACCAGAAACAGGCCTAAGCTGCACAAAGCAGAATTTCTTTTTTGAAGACTGTGTGTGCAAGGGATAGGCTGGTCATCTATTATCTGGTATTCGTAAACAATATAGCTGATGTGAGTACGGCTTAGTAAATAGTGTTAGCGTAGCAGTAGTGTCCCCATGGGGCGCCCCTTGAAACTTGGGGAGATTCCTTTTGGCACCTTTTTTTTCTTCCTTCTTTTAAATTCCCCCCCCAACTGTTTGCTACTTGTTACGATTAATAATTTGTTTGATGTCAATACTCTTACCTTAGCTTTGCTGTGTTTTATGACCATTTTTCTATTGTTATAGTTGTTCATCTAAAGCGTGGATCCTGATGAAGCAAATGCAGCAAAACATTGATCCTTTACGCTTATTGTGCCTCTTACTGCTATTAGAATGTAACCACATGCTGATATCATCTTCAAAGATCATTTGGTTTTAAAATGTGAAGTGTGACTTAATTTTTTTAATGATGAACCAATAAAAGTATATATATTTTTTATTACTATTGTTTGATGTGATATTACAGATTTATCCTCCTGGTGGCTGACACATATAAAGTCCCATTTTAACTGGAGATGGAACAGGACCACCCGGTTTCACCGGATGCAACTGTACACTCTGGTTTTCTGCTTGATGCTAGCATTGCATGTTTATTTTCCTACACTAAACACTGGAAGTTTGTCACCTAGCCTTGACTTTTATAAATGTTCAGAACCGCAAGTGTTCAAAACACGCTTGCTACTGTAACATCAGTTGTGAACTTAGTACCATTTTTTTTCAACCAGCTCCCAACTATCCAGTAAAACAGGGATCTCCAAACTTTTATAGCAAAAGGCCAGTTTGCTGTCCTTCAGGCTTTAGGGGGCTGGACTGTGAACAGTGGGAGTAGAAAATGCCCCAGCATCAGTGCCCCTTCATTGGTTTTATTGTGAAAAATAGTGCTCCATTGTTGGTATCAATTGGAAGAATAGTGCGCCATTTTTATCAGTTGGAAGAATAGTGCCCACTTGATGGTGTCAGCAGGGGACATGGTGCTCGATCATTGGAGTCAGTTGGTGGAATAGTGCCCTAAGAGCCAGATAAAGGCAATCAAAGGGCCACATCCGGCCCCTGGGCTGCAGTTTGGAGACCACTGCAGTAAAAGATCTGTAGAGCCATTTTTACGGTACTGTGAAGGTGCTCCTCCCCCGCCATGGTTCCTGGACTCACCCACTCCTCTGGGGAGCCTGGGTCAACAGTAAATGGTGTCAGGATGGAATGGAAGCAAATCAGAGAACATCTGGTCTGCAATCAATTACCCAGAAACCCTCAGCTCTGAACATTTCTTGTTTCAGAGATGTCAGCATCCCAGCTGAAATACAAGGTTAACAGCTGATCATGTACAATCCTGTGCTTGACTCTCTGGATTGGAGGTCAGAGGAGGCACTAGGAGTCTACTAGGCCCATGGGGGTTATTTACTGAAACTGCACGGTGCAAAATCTAGTGCAGCTCTGCATAGAAACCAGTCAGTGTCCCAGTTTTATTGCCAAAGCTTAATTGAAGAAGCTGAAGTTAGAAGCAGATGGGCTACCATGCACAGTTACACCAGATTCTGAGTGCTCCAATTTTAGTAAATCTCAACCTTGATGTCTTCATAAAGATAACCTGTTATCTGCCAATCCTATCACAATTATTTTTAAAAGCAATTAAATGTACCAATAAATTGCCAATTGTGTCTAAATTGTTCTTTATTTTACAATATTTCTATACATTATAGCATTACATATTTAAATAGAATGACAATAGCACCCAAAGCAACTAACCAGATCTGAACTATAAAAAAATTATAATGACCTGCAATGGGTATGTCGGTTGTGGAACATTTTGGTGCTAGGAAGTGTCTCATATCCATCTCTACGGTAAAGCCTAATAAAGACAATGCATATACAGTATAAAGAGATAACCTCCTACATCGTACAAAAAGATCTATACTTCTTCTCAACAGGTGCTATGCATTATACAGTAAGCAGTTTGATATCTTGTTATCTGCCTATGTCTGCACAGGCTGAACTGTGTACCTCACCTGATCCTTTCATTTATCTTGTCCAGAGTCAGTTGTTCAATCAGGACACAGAGAATGCCACAAGTCACCTCGTGTCTTTCTACTGCAGCACTTTGACCATAAAAAACACAAGTGACTTTTATACTTCTATAAAATGAACCAGTCAGCATTAAAAAGAAGAAAATTTCTGCTAAAGTTTTTAAATGCTAACTAAAAGGCAGTATTATCTGGGTTACATTTCCTCATTACCCTAGAATATAAACAGTAATAGATCAGCAATGAAACTCACAACACTGATTTTGAAGTAAAATGTCTCTATAATTAAAGCTAATAACTAAATATCAAAATATATACTACAGTTAAGCATTGATTAAAAATCATTAAAGCTGAATTCCAGATATGTAAATGTTTACATTATTTCATTGGTCCAGCTTTAACCAATGTAAGCATGTATGTGCCATACCTGTAGGATTCCCGTGGAAGATGGAAATCACTGTAGAAGACAGAGCTACAATCTCCACTAGTTTATGGGTTCTGTGCAGAGCGGATGCCCTGCTGCTTAGTGAACACTAGTGAAGATTGCTGCTCAGCATGGGTGCCATTCAGGGAACACTTTGTATTTTCCCAAAGAATGCAAATTGTTCTTTGAATGGACAAAGTGGAGAGGTGGGACATTGATGACACAATCCATTCCATTCAAAGAACACTTTACATTCACTGAAAAAAATGCAAAGTGTTCCTTGAATGGCACCAGGGCAGCTGGTTGGCACAGGACACAGAAGCCAGCTAAGATCACCGGAGTAGACGTGCTTACTACAGTGATTTCCAGCTTCCACAGGGATCCCAGAAGTATGACACATACCAGCGGCGGACTGACAACTCATGGGGCTCCCGGGCAATAGGAAATCATGGGGCCCCTGTGTCTTCCCCCACACTCAAAAAAGCTTATAAAAAAGGTACCAGGGGCATTTCTTGGGGCCCCCTACTGACCCTGGGCCCTCGGGCAGTGCCCGAGTGCCTAAGTGGTAAGTCTGCCCCCGACACATACATACTTCCATTGATCCAAACTGAACCAATGTAACTATGTAAAAATGGCCATGCCTAAACTTCAGCTTTAAAAGTATTTTTATTTCATAAGCGCTTTATTGAAACTTCACGAAAGTACAAATAGACCATAGATGTACCACAGAACTCAGAACTGGATATGCAGTTCACATTTATGACAAGAACAACAGGCCAAGCAATTCACTTGGCGGTTCACAAGCAAGTGAAGTAGGTTTAACAGAGAAACGGTTAGTCGACACTTCATTTGGCTCTACTTCTCCTGTGGATCACGGAAGTGCAGTTAATTTTGCACTCCTGTGACCCATTTTCAGCCAACAGTGGGCTAAAGCCTGGTGTCAGATGACATCACAAAGCCAACCCAGGCTAGGGAAAGATTGTGAACATATGGTCGGGATCCTCCAAGCCACTGAGAGCCTGAGCCAGCTGCTCCAGCCCCCTCCACAGCCCAGGGCTGGGGAGACAGAGCAAAGAGGCAGTGACTTACAGTTTCAGCTGTCTGCTCAAAGCGGAGGGGGAGAACTGAGTGATCAGCAGTATTTTATCATTCAGTTCTCAGCCTTAGAGGTGGTGGGGGACAGATGTAGCATTGGATCTATGCTGCATCTACCTAGGTACAGTGGATATACAAAGTCTACACACCTGTTAAAATGTCAGGTTTCTGTGATATAAAAAAATGAAACAAAGATAAATCATTTCAGAACTTTTTCCACCTTTAATGTAACTTATAAACTGTACAACTCATCTGAACAGCAAATTGAAATCTTTTAGGTGGAGGGAAGTAAAAATAAAAAAACTAAAATAATGCGGTTGCATAAGTGTGCACACCCTCTGTAACTGGGGATGTAGCCGTGTTCAGAATTAAGCAATCACATTCAAAATTATGTTAAATAGGAGTCAGTACACACCTATCATCATTTAAAGTGCCTCTGATTAACCCCAAATAAAGTTCATCTGTTCTAGTAGGTCAGCGGGAGCCATTGGTTCAAATCCTGTGACAAGGTCAGTGGGACTAGGGACTGAGCATGTAGGTGTGCCATGATAGGAAGTGGCTTCCTTTGGTGGCACACCAAGAAGAGGCGGATTAGGAGCGCCGGCGAGGGTCCCAAGAAGAGGAGGCCCGTGGCTGCTCTGTGCAATAGAATAGATAAGTATAAAACCTGTTTGCTATAAAATAATAATAATAATATTATTAACAACAACGAAATTAAAGACATTACAATCAATTTAGGATATACAGATTGTGCAGGTCAAAATTAATTCACATTTAAATTGTCAGAACTGCGGTAAGCAGCCCACCGTTTCATTTCCAGTTGCTAATTTATATTTATCTGGTCTTTCAAAAACTTTTTTCTGCACCTCCAGTTAAACAAGGGGGTCACACACTTTTTGGTCCACCTACAGTCAGGTCCATAAATATTGGGACATCGACACAATTCTAACATTTTTGGCTCTATACACCACCACAATGGATTTGAAATGAAACGAACAAGATGTGCTTTAACTGCAGACTGCCAGCTTTAATTTGAGGGTATTTACATTCAAATCAGGTGAACGGTGTAGGAATTACAACAGTTTGCATATGTGCCTCCCACTTGTTAAGGGACCAAAAGTAATGGGACAGAATAATAATCATAAATCAAACTTTCACTTTTTAATACTTGGTTGCAAATCCTTTGCAGTCAATTACAGCCTGAAGTCTTGAACGCATAGACATCACCAGACGCTGGGTTTCATCCCTGGTGATGCTCTGCCAGGCCTCTACTGCAACTGTCTTCAGTTCCTGCTTGTTCTTGGGGATTTTCCCTTCAGTTTTGTCTTCACTAAGTGAAATGCATGCTCAATCGGATTCAGGTCAGGTGATTGATTTGACCATTGCATAACATTCCACTTCTTTCCCTTAAAAAACTCTTTGGTTGCTTTTGCAGTATGCTTTGGGTCATTGTCCATCTGCACTGTGAAGCGGCGTCCAATGAGTTCTGAAGCATTTGGCTGAATATGAGCAGATAATATTGAACGAAACACTTCAGAATTCATCCTGCTGCTTTTGTCAGCAGTCACATCATCAATAAATACAAGAGAACCAGTTTCATTGGCAGCCATACATGTCCACGCCATGACACTACCACCAAAATGCTTCACTGATGATACTTAGGATCATGAGCAGTTCCTTTCCTTCTCCATACTCTTGTTCGTTTCATTTCAAATCCATTGTGGTGGTGTATAAAGCCAAAAATGTTAGAATTGTGTCGATGTCCCAATATTTACGGACCTGACTGTATATGAAAACATATGGGGAACATACTGTACTTCTTAGGCCTGATTCACATGGCCATAACACGACCATAAAAATTTTTACTAATAATTAGGCAAGGAACAAAAGTAACTGCGTAAATGATCAGTAAACAGATCTGTTTTTTAATGCATAAAAATGGTCATGTTCTTTTTCTCAAGAGTTTATGTGTATACGCCCTCAGATGTAGATTTTTGGAGTTTTGTTTACGGGTATGAACACCATGCATGTTTACAGACCTGTGTGAATGTCTCCATTGAAAACAGTGCAGCTGCGTTCAGATCCGTAAATGGTTGGAAATATGTTTTTTTTTTTAAGGCTGTGTGAATGAGGCCTTATCATGCACACGATCCAGTTATGTATACCTGGGACATTCCAACTGCAAATAGAGGCCTTCTAAAAATGCAACTCATTCTGGAATATAGCCAATGTTTATTGTTTGCCATTATAACCAAGAGTGAAAGTGAAAGAAAATACTACATTTTGGGTTGTCTCCAGAACAGGAATAAAGAGGAAACCTTCCAATAGGAGCACTTTGTTCTGGTGACAACAAGGATTCCTTCACTTTGGTTGGATTTCCTTTCACTTCCTGTTTTTGCTATGGGATGGGAAAATTCTCCCAATGGGACACAGATTTAAAAAAAAAAAACTGTCAGGGGTTATAGCCCTCCTTTACACTATCCTAAATGTAAAAAAAAAGATAGTTTGGTCTTTAGTTCTAATTTAAGTTTCTTATATATCAGATAGAGAGGCAACTGGTATTTCCCAACTGGAAAGCAAATCCAATATCTTGGATCACTGAAAACCACTGACAATGTTTGATAAACCAGTGCTGAATGACACACCTCCACCAAAGTCAGATATTACAACAAACTAAAGGGTCCTTTCACACGGGCGCTCCGTTTTTTTCATCAGTTCAGTCACATTTTTTCAAAGAAAAACCAGGTGAGTTTACATCCGTTTTTTCATCCGTTTACATCCGTTTTCTCATCCGTTTTTAGTCATCAGTGGTCAGCGGGGTTCCCCACAGCTGAATGACAAAAAACAGCTGACAGCTGAATGTATAAAAAAAAAATTTTGCAATTAAAAAATTATTTTAAAAATGGTGTGGGCCCCGCCCCTCCATCCGTACCAAGCCCTTTAGATCTGGTTTGGATTTTGAGGGGAACCCCCACACGAAAATTTAAAAAAAAAAATGGAGTGGGGTCCCCCCCAAAATCCATACCAGACACTTATCCGAGCATGCAGCCCGGCAGGTCAGGAAGGGGGGGGGATGAGCGAGCAACAAGGGCCTCTTCCCTGCAACCCTGGGCTGTGGTTGTGGGGGTCTGTGGGTGATTGGCTTATCAGAATCTGGAAGCCCCCTTTAGCAGGGGGATCCCCAGATCCCGCCCCCTATGTGAATGTGAATGAGTATGGGGTACATGGTACCGCCACTCATTCACAAAACAAAAGTGTAATGTGAAAAAAGACAGGAGTCCTTTATCAAAAGAAGAAAAATAAAAGAATGTCCCCGAAGTAGATCCAACGTCAATCACGCTGCCCCCTGCCGCCGCATGAGAAAATAAAAATAAAACAAAGGCTCCGCTCCTGACACTGGCTCCTGGCCGTCTTACTGCTCCGCTGGTTTGACAGTTCTTAAATATGTAAGGGGCAGGGCCATCATGTATGTGACCCCGCCCACGTGTGACATCAATGACCCAGCATGCCCCGGTTGATGATGTCACATGAGGGCAGGGTCACACGGGTGGTGTCACCGGGTGGCCCCACCCCTTACATATTTAAGAACTGTCAAACCAGTGGAACAGTCAGATGGCGGGAACCAGCATCGGGAGCGGAACCTTTGTGTTTTTTTTCTTTTTTTGGGGCGGTGGCGGGCATCGTGATTGACGTTGGATCTACTTCGGGGGACATTCTTTTATTTTCCTTCTTTTAATAAAGGACTTGTCAAAGACTGTCTCCTGTCTTTTTTCACACTACACTTTTTTTTGTGAATGAGTAGCTGGACCATATACCCCATACTCAGGGGGAGGGCGCTAAAGGGGGCGTCCAGATTTCGATAAGCCCCCTGCCCGCAGACCCCCACAACCACAGCCCAGGGTTGTTTGGAAGAGGCCCTTCTCCCCATCAACATGGGGACAAGGTGCTTTGGGGGGGAGGGGGGAGCCCTTCTTGCCCCAAAGCACCCCCCATGTTGAGAGCATGTGGCCTGTTATGGTTCAGGAGGGGGGGGGCGCTTGCTCATCCCTCATGACCTGCTGGGCTACATACAATCTGTTGACAAATGTTGACATCCGTTTTGAGTTTTTTTGCGGAAGAAAAAGAGGGTTTTCTTCCGTTCAAAAAAAAGGATGTTAACGGATGTGAACATTAACGGATGCAGAAAAATGTTCATCCGTTTACACCTGCAAGTCCATAGAAATACATGGGGGTCCGTTTTCATCTGTAAACGGACAGACGAAAAACGGACATATGGAACGCCCATGTGAAAGGGACCAAAATGATTAACCAACATAGATAGAAGACACAATCTGAAACAATTCCAAATGTTACAAAAGGTAATTATTTATTTAAACTCCCATAATTCATGAACAGAAATAACAGATCTTCACGCTGTTTTATACAAAACATGTAAGGTCCATGTTCCAAAGACCAAAGATAATATTTCTTTGAGCAAGCAGGGTAAACATGAAAGTAAAAAGGTATCATTGGTATTAGGTCAACAACATTCATGCAGCAACCTGACAACATAATATCACGATTAGCTTAGGTTTTATATTCAACAATGATTGCCTGGATGGCTAAGGCTATAGTTCAGACTTTCTCAACCTTTTCAACACAGAGAAGCCCTTGAAATACCTTTCTAGTCTCAGGGAACCCTGCTAAAAATGACTTTATCTACAACTCATTATACATTAGTGTGATGTTCTGTGCGAAGAATACTCCTTACACTTGTGGTTATTGGGAAGAAATTCCCCCTTACAGATAGCAAAAAGAGAATTGGTGTCAGTGGGAACACAAGATACTTAAATTGGTCATTGCACAAGGAACCCCTAGCAACCTTTGGAGGAACCCTAGAGTTCCATGGAACTCAGCTTTAGAAACCCTGCTATAAGCACTCCCTTCACTTCCTTGTATACCCCCAACTCTATATAAGAAATTTATGTTAAATGAGAAAAAAAAAAGAAACAAAAATGAGCCTTCATTCACTGGGTTCTGGGGAGCATTTAGTGCACATTAGGAAAATATGAAGCCATTTTCATTTAGGTTCTTGTATGTTAAAGCTTTCTGGTGGATAGCAAGCAGTAACTGTTATAATAGGACAGCATAGGAAGTAGTACCACATGATCATCCCACATCGTGGCAGCAAATCATACAACTGACTTAATCACCTTAACCAGAAATTCCTCTTATTCTGAAAAATGTCACGTGTGAATGCCATTGTTATGAATGACTGAAAATGCATCATACTTTCATCTAGTCTCTAACAATTATATGACATGGTCTATATTCAGATATACTGCACTGATATAGTGATACAATGAAATAAGTTTTTTATAACTGTCAATACACATTCATTCTACAATTTGGTGGCAAAGTCAGTAGGGTAATTTTGACAAATTATAAAAAGTATTGCTAAAAAGCCCAATTGTCTTTTAAATTAATAAAAATAACATTTTCAGTTGGTCTGCTAGACTTGTTTGTAGCAGATACAGGAGCTGCATTGGTTCCCTGGTTGGGACTTGACTGCTAGCACTACAATCATGATACTATAGGCATCAAAGGAGTGTCTTTGCACAAATTCTGTGCTTTGAAATATTTCCACAATTAATTCCTTTGTTACTATTTATTTAAAACATTAGGATTATACTGATGGTCAGCAAAAATTGTAAACAAAGTAATGATGGTTTTATGAGTAATTTTGGCATGACAATGATTAATATTTTCACTGCAGCTGTGGATCAGAACACTATGCAAGGTGGGAGTATTCGCTAGGGGAGCTACTGACAAGAGTGAGGTCAATTAACGCAGACAGATGAATCAGTTTTCATTTTTGGTATGATGTACATCAAATCCTTAGCAGGTTGGCCATTCGTATTACATCAAGGCTCAATACATTGAGTGCAACATTTGGTATGTGCTAGGAATTCCCCCTAAACCCTTAAAGCTACCTCTGTAATCTACAGAGCTATGTTGGTTGGAGTACATGCTCCAGGTAGGGTCTTTGGTTGGAGTACATGGTCCAGGTAGGGTCTTCTTTGACAGACGGCCAGACTAACAGTAGTCAAGTGGATCTTCATAATTTTATGAAAAGTTCAGAACATAAATGCAAACGCTACAACTGTGTCTGATGGTCTTTGTAAAACTCATTCAGTTACTATTATGACTTCCTTTGGAAAAAAAAACTGCAACAGCTCTTGTGTTGTCAAAAAGCTAGCCCTGAACACCTGCTTAGCTATCTGACAACACTGAGGAATGAAGACAGTTCTGGGTGACAGCACAGGAGAGGAAGGGGTCATGTCAGACAGTAAAAACAAAGCCCACACAGTCCCTGCTCCTCCTCCTCCCAAGCTGCCAAACGGAACATCACTGTGCTGTCTCCTCATCTCTGCTATTTATGTTGTATTTAACACAGATTCTGGAGCTGCAGCCTACTGTTTAGGGGCACACTGGAAACTGTCAGCTTGTTTTTTAAATGATTGCAGTTGGAGAAAGGGCTTTCATTCACAAAAACACAAGCTGACAATAGTACAAACCAGACACTTCACAAGACTAGTGTAGTAGCCAATGCATGCTGTTGTTAGCTTGTGTTTTTATGAATGAAAGCCGTTTTCTCCAACTGCAATCATTCAAAAAACAAACTGACAGTTGCCACTGTGCCCCACAGAAGAGATGAGGAGACAAGGAGCTACAGAATAAAGAGGCATTAGGAATCAGTGCTGGCTGTAACCCCCCATGAGAATGGCCATGTTTTAGGCTTCAGTAAGAGTGGCACTAAGGCCAGAAATGACAGAAGAGAAAGATTCTTTCTTCAACCACTGCTCAGATTATAATGGGGACAAGTGCTATGTGCACTGGATCCCCTGGGGGGATTTAATAAGCTTTTTTTTTGGTGATAGATCTTCCATAATTTTTTACAACTACCACTTGAGAAATGTTAAAACAACAAAGTGTGCACTTTAAAGTAACTCAAGTTTTTCTGAAGTCTGATAAGTTGGTGCCAAGGAAGCTACCACTAAGCAGCCACAAAAAAATACTGAATTTAAGACCAGATTTGGATCCTGAAATTTACAAGCCAAGTATGAGATAGGCAAGCCAGATAAGGTTGCAGTAGAAATGTGACAGCTCAGCCTGCACATCCTGGGAATCGGCACAAGCAGATGGACTGGATTAAGGAAAAAGTAAAGACAAGCAGTCCTGTATTCAAGAGACAATGATGACCGCCAATATGAGTTTGTAGAAGCCTTTTGAGGACAGGAACTGAGCAGTCACTAATAATCCGTTAATAGCAGATTAGTTACAGAATGAAAGGGAGAGATGTCAAAATATACAGGGTTCAGTTATATTCCCCAACACATGAAGTAGGAGACAAACATACATTCTAAGAAGAACTGCAATATTTAAAAACGACCCCAATGAATAGGAAGACAGAGTGCTTTTTTAAAAATTTGGAATAGGAATATTTTGTTATATGAGGAACCTTTTGATATCTGCCCACTGACAGCTATATTCACCTACTGGAAGAAACAGAAAACTGATTGAATTTGGTTAACGGTACCTAAAGATGATCAGTACTGCTTGATGTCAAAGAGATAGCAACCTTCTATGTAGCAGGTTGTGTGGAGTTAAAATTGAAAGGTGGAGTAATGCTTAATTAAATGAATGGTCATCACTCAAATGCACAAATTGTTGCTTAACTATCTTATGCTGGAAGGAACGCCTGTCCTGTGTTGGAAAACCACTGAAAGTGCTCTTTAACACTGTCGGCAATGCTTACCACAATCTGAAATGCGATCCATGGTGGATCACTTTTCAGAGGACAATATAGTAATGGCTCACAGGTGTTCAGGAGCCACCTCCTGATGCCTGTTTTTTCTACTTTTTTTTTTTTAATTGTTGAAAGGCAATTTAACATGAGTGATTGCACTGCAACTGTGAGGCAAGCATTTGTCTGTGCGGCCACATTGCTCTCAATAGGCAAATTTGACAGGTGGTGCTGCCTGGCAAACTCTGCAGCCTGAGAAGCAGAGCATTGTGTCACTCAGCATGTGTACAGCCCTATCAGGCTGTACTGTTAGTGTTGAGATGGACTCAGGAGGGGTGGGCAGTTATACTGCAGCTCAGCTGCCTGCCATAGCCCATGTGAAAGAACCCAAAGACTCCCACTGCTGTGCATCCCTTTCTTAGGGACGGTTCACACTACCGTACAGTAACATTCTGTGCTTACCATGCTGGAAGTGTCAGTTTTTGGCCAGCGGTGCCTTGGGCTTTTAAAGCGCATAGCACTGTTTACTTTTTTTAACTTTATTGAAATGTTACAGTATTTCAGCTGAAGTGGGATGTGTGGAAATACAAATGGAAACAGAGATGCAGGTAAGCTAGAGGTACATCCCAAATTTCTGCACCAAAGCCCAAGGTTGCCTTTAAGATGGCAACAAAAAAAAAAATGAATGCATAAACGATCAACATATCAGGGGATCTAACTATAGGGGCGTCAAACTGGCGGCCCTCCAGCTGTTGCGAAACTACAAGTCCCATCATGCCTCTACCTTTGGGAGTCATGCTTGTAACTGTCAATCTTGCAATGCCTCATGGGACTTGTAGTTTGGCAACAGCTGGAGGGCCGCCAGTTTGACACCCGTGAATTATATCATACTCTATCCAAACTAAGTGTTTCAGCAAATATTATTTAAATATAAGAGGCGTGTGCATTATTACTTGAATCTTGGTATGCTTTGTGTGTTTCTTCCAGATCTATGCAGTAATCTAGTGTGAAAGTTTGCCTTTGTGCAGGAGCATCCTGTATTAAAGACCGGTCACTGCTGCTCTCTCCTTTTGCAGGGTGACTGGCCTTGTCTCCGCCCCTTCTGTAGTTTTCAGACAGCCTGTATTGGGAGTAGCCTGCAGGGTCCTTCTGACAGCTCTGATCTCTGCACAGGCTATGTGCAGCACATTCATGGTTTCACTGCTTCTTGTACAAGAAAATATTTGTGTTTGCATAGGCATTTGGATTGTTCTCATTTGTGTCTATTGAGGAATTTATTTAAAGTGATTGTAAAGGCATAGTTTTTATTTTGTAAAAATAACAAACATGCCATACTTATTTGCTCTGTAGTACCGTTGCTCTTGGCTCTTCCCCCTTTCCGAGTGTCCCCATAGCAAGCCACTTGCCATGGAGGCACTTGTGCGTGCTTGCTTCTAAGCATGCTGTGTCCATAAGACACACAGAGCGTGGCGTGGCTTGGCTGCCCCCCCCCTTCCTCCTTATTGGATGTAATGGACATCAGCAGGAGCCAATGCCTTGTAAGCCGTGTACCGGGGTGGGCTCCCCAGGATACAATGAAGTCATGATACAGGAAAGCAACCCCAACACCAGCTTTTGCCACAACAGAATTTTACTTAGATGTGGCAAATAAACACAACCACAAATGCTGGAAACATACAATAAATTTACATACACCCAGCCCAAAGGCTGAGACCCTTGTGCTGCACAGCACGGCGCCTCCTGATGGATGAAGGTAGAAGGTGTAGTAATTTACCTACTGGCGGGCACAACTAAGCTGCCACACCTTACCCGTTATTACCCTAAAAGAGCAGGAATCAGTGTATGGGTGTACGGTATGGGCTAGCCTGTGGTGCAGCACAAGAGCTTACAATCTTACACAAATCTACAGTATTCCCCCTCCCATAACTGGTCCTGTAGCACGTGCCTGAGTATTCCTTCTGAGCAAAACGCCAGTCTGGCTTGAGTTTGTAGAATTTTATCAGCTCTCCAATGTGAAATGTCACTTTAAGTTATGGAGTCCTTCCAATGATCAGTAATAACACTTGTGGCCTGACACAAACAGAGACCCTAACTAACTATAGGCCTGGCCTCAGTCTCTAGGCACCAACACTAAAATGAGGTCCGTGCAGGATCTTACTGACCCGGGTCTGCGTGGCATCCGCTGGTGACTCTGAACAGAACAAATGTGTCTCCAACAATCATGCGGTATCGTAGTGTATGTTGCTTTGCTCCTCTGCTCTCATCAGCATACCTGGCAGCAATCTTCCTTTCTCTGAACAGGATCAGGGTCTTGGACACGATCAGCTTCACTTAGCTGCAGCTCTGGTTACTAAGGGATGCTCTCACACCTGGATGCCATCAGATTCTCTGCTCACACGGCTCCTCCATTCACCATCCTCCAAACATTGCTCCTCTCTCTCCTCTTCCTGTTCTCTCAACTCAGTGTGAAAACCCCACCTCTTCATGAATATAGAAATATCTATGCAGTCTGAGGCTGTGTTAGGAAAACAGTGGCATCTTGTGGCTAAACAGCAGAATGTCAGTCCAGAACATTTAATTTACTCCACACAAACAGTGTTCAAACAATGAGAGCTGTTTCCCCATCTCACAGCCTCCCACTGCTGTGTCTGAGCCACTGCTGTGTCTCAGGTAAGTATAAGATGGGGGGGGAGCTGATCGCAGAAGCTTTTTTACCTTAATGCATGGAATGTATTAAAGGTAAAAGCCTTCTGTCTTTAGAACCACTTTAACTGACAATTTTTTGGTTCCTGGCATTCGGCTTTTGAAGGGTGTATCTCCAATTGCTGGGCTGGACCTAAATGTCCACCACTACAAATTGCCATTCATGGCTTAAAGGTCCAATATTCGCCTGTGAGAGGGTCTGAAGATACTAAAAGGTAGCCACCTGTCAGGCCTACCTATCCTGTATTAGCCAGTGGCAGAGGTTAAGAATACTAGAAGATACTACTGGGAGTGAATTGTTGCTGTTGTTTTTTGGGTATCCGGTACCCCTAACCCTCTATCCCCTAGATTTGAGTGGAAGTCTGCTCGTCGGTCGCTTCTGGTGAGTGTCTGGGTGCAGCTGTAGGCCACAGCATTAGTACGGCTGTTTTCAGATTGATGTGGTGCGTTTGACCGCAACACAGGAGCAGCGCAGTGTACCCATGGGTTTGGTGCGGGTTAGTTGTGGTTTCCCATAGAGTTCAATTAGGTCCTGAGGTTTTGGTGTGCTTTCTGAAAGTGGGAAGCACAGTGGCTAAATGGTTAGCATTTGCACCTGGCAGTACTAGGGTTGTTGGTTCAAATCCCAACCATGGCACCACCTGCCTGGAGTTTGCATGTTCTTCCTGTGCCTGCGTGGGTTTTCTCTGGGTAGTCCGGTTTCCTCCCACACTCCAAAGACATGTTGGTAGGTTAATTGTATCCTGTCTAAATTGGCCCTAGTATGTGTATGTATGAATGTAAGTCAGAGACCAGGGGCGGACTGACCATTTGGAAACTCGGGCACTGCCCGAGGGCCTGGGGTCATTAGGGGCCCCATGAGATGCCCCTGGTACCTTTTTCATAGGCTTTTTTGAGTTTAGGCAAGGACACAGCGGCCCCATGATCCCCTTGTGCCCGGGGGCCCCATGAGTTGTTAGTCCGCCCCTGTCAGAGACTTTAGATTGTACGCCCCTTGAGGGTTAGGGGTTGATGTGAATGTACAATATATGTAAAGCTCTGCATAAATTGATGGTGCTATAGAAGTACCTATAATAAAGAAATAAACTGCGGGACCTAATAGAACTCTATGGGAAAGTGCAGCGAACCCACACCCAACCTGCGGGTACCATGCGCTGCTCTTGCGGTATGGTCAAACTACACCACATCAATCTGAATGCAAAGGTCAAAAAGGGCGTATAAAATCCAACAGCTCCTTTGAGAAGGGGGGTACATTCACTTTTGGAAAAGCTATTTTAAATATAATTCAATTGTAAAGCAATGAGTATATTTACTATTTTGTTGGAGTTAGCTTTTTTTAAACAAGGGCTGTAAAAAATGCCCATCATTGCTTACAAGTGCAAGCAATGTTTTATTAAATGAAGTATATTAATTGAACATTTGACGGCTTTTGCAGTAGACACATTCTTTCACAGATGTGACTCTAAGATATCAATGAAACTAGATAGCCCGGAGATAGAATGACCAAGAAGAGATGACAGCCAGTGATACTTAACCAGTATCTAAAATTAAACGTGGAATGAATAATGAAAAAGGATGTAAATACAGAAGGTTAGGAAAATGTTGAAGGGGAATAATGCAACCTGCTTGAAATTATGCATTCATGTAAGAGAAAGTAATCTGTTATATTTTAAGATTTATAACCTACAGCACATTTTTACAGTACTAGGGGTTCTACAGAAAAGTACTGACATCGGTCAAAGTATGTGAGAACTGACAGCATGCTCCTTTCTGCCCTCGCAGGGACAGTCTGTTCTTCCCTAATCCATCAATTCTGTCCTGATGCAGTCTAGAGGATGATGTCTTTTCCGCAACACTGCTTCTCAACACAGTAATCAATGGCCTGCCTCTAAGTAACACAGCTCAAATGAACACTAAGGCCCCATGTACACGGGACACTTCTGAATGATGGAAACTGATTTGGAAAACGTAGGTTAAAAAACGTCTGTTTAGCTGCGTTTGCATACCATGTTTATGCGCGTTTATGAGCAATTGCATTTAGAAGCGTTTTTTAAAGATAACCTCAGGAGACCTTACAAAATGCCCAGAATGCACTGAAAAACAGTAAAAAATTAACTATTTCAGACATTTTGAGAGAAATAGAGAGAGCAGAAGCAGAGAGAGCAGTATTTGTTGAGATTAGGTGTTTTTTTTGTTATTGTGGTGTTTGGATGTGTTCCAGATCATTTCTGTGCAGAAATTATTGCAGCAGTGTCTAACATATTTTCTTTCATGCAAAACCTCAAAGTTTGGTGTACCAGGTCCATTTGAGTACTGGGAAAATGCTTTGCATGCATTTTTCATGATGAAAAAAAGATCTGGACAGCAACTGGAAATGGAAGAGTTAAAAAAAAAAAAATTCAACCGCAAATGCTTAGAAATGTGGTTACAAGCGTTTGGCGTTTGCAGAAAACTTGCGTTCAGGAGTAGATTTTATCAGCGTTTCATTCAAAAAAAACAAATGTAAACTCAACTGCCTGTAAATGACTATGTGTACATGGACACATAGGAAAACATTAGGGAGAGTTCAGGGGCTGCTGAAAAAAAAACACTGAACAGCTCCTAAAACGTGAGTTTATCAGCTGCTGTGTACATGAGCCCTAAAGGTAGAAGTTTATACAAAATGGGTTTCATGTATAAAAACTTCTTCAAACGTTCTATGTGCTATTTTTGTGCCTACAGCTAAGTTATTAGAATATGTTTTAGGGCTCATGTACACAGCAGCTGCTAAACTGACGTTCAGGATCTTTTCAGCATTTTTTTCAGCAGCCCCAGAACTCTCCCTAATGTTTTCCTATGTGTCCATATACAATATGTTGTCTACAGTCATTTACAGACAGTTGAGTTTACAGTCATTTTTCTGAACGTACCAAACTTGCGTTCATGAGTAGATTTTACCGGCATTTCAAATGCCAAATGCGGTTATCTGCGTTTATAAGCATTTGTGTTTAGAAGCGTTTTTTAACTGTTCCATGTCCAGAGCCTTTTTTCATCATCAGAAATGCATACAAAGTGTTTTCCATGTAATCAAATGGACCCGGTACACCATTGCAGTCAGTTCCAGGTTTTGCGTGAAGAAAAAATGGTAGAACGTGCCGCATTATGCTCATGATGGGATCCATAGTGAATACAACCAGAAAAGACAGGTCATCTCAACACATACTGCGCTCTCTGCTTTTGCTCTCTCTATTCCTCTCAAAATGTCTGAAATAGTTAATTTTTTACTGTTTTTCAGTGCATTCTGGGCATTTTGGAGGGTCTCCTGAGGTTATCTTTTAAAAAAGCTTTTAAATGCAAATGCCCATAAACGCGCATAAACGTGTTATGCAAACGTGGCTAAACTGACGTTTTTTAATCTACATTTTCCATCATTCAAAAGATTTTCCAAACGCCCCGTGTACATGAGCCCTTAAAACTGAATTCCAGGCAGATACCGTATAAACACAATTTATAAGAGTAATATAGAAAGTAAAAAAGTATTAGAGGGTCATTAAAAAGTGATACATTAGCTGTAAGTGGAGTCTAGTTCCTCGCTCTGCTCACCCACCTTGGAATTATGTTCCCAGTCTGACCACATTCACACGAGCATACATAAGTATACATCCGTTCGAACAGTCATGTTTGCCCGCACAAGATGCACTAGTGTTCCATGCATCCACATACATGCAGTCCCATTCACGTCTGTTGGGACACAGAGACTGTACAGACACAGCCGCTGCTCCCAATTTGACATCTGGGTGGTCCCCAAACTCACACTATCTGCATTCAGGTACACTCACCCAGATGTCATATTGGGAGTAGCCGCTGTGTCCCAATAGAAATAAATGAGACTGCCTGTATGCGGATGCATGGAACACCTTTAAATCTTATGCGGGCAAACGCAGTCCTTTGCAAGGACATACGCTTGCTGCATTAGAAAGCATTATACATTAATAAGTCATAAGATGCATTTTATATACGCCTAGCATCTAAATCATAAATCCTACAAACCAATTTCTATATTTTTTAGCACAGCAGGGCTAACTCTGAGAGAGGGAGTGACAGCACTCTGAGCCAATCATTTTGCACAGTGCTTGCTAGCCTAACACTAAACATGCTTACTAGAGAGAAGACCACAAGGATGATTTTATCAGTGTGCTGCCTGTAGGAAAGTGCAGTCTGTTTTCTTCACTGTAGGTGGCGCTCATACTGAATGGTACCACAGACTGGAGAGGAAGTCCTAGGGCAGGGGTGTCAAACTGGTGGCCCTCCAGCTGTTATGAAACTACAAGTCCCATCATGCCTCTGCCTTTGGGAGTCATGCTTGCAACTGTCAATCTTGCAATGCCTCATGGGACTTTGGCAACAGCTGAAGGGCTGCCAGTTTGACACCTTGTCCTAGGGAAACCTGTTTTTTTCTATGGCTTCCTGGGTTAATAGGAGGAGCAATCCAGTTGGCTACACAGCAGCCATGTGACCCTCAGCATCCATCTTGGGTCAATAGGGTCTATTTAAGACCCTGCCCCGGGTTTTGGGAGTGACTAGTGTTAGGAGAGACCCCGCTTGCTAGAAAAAGTAATTAGAGATAGGGAAAGGTTCCTGACGTGGAGGGACAGGCTATGGGCTAGCTGTCTTGGAAAAGTGCCTCCCCTCTTGGGACTGACCCAGCCAGGCCACACTTCACCCTCTGAAACAGACACTGTCGGCATCTCTCCTCAGCCACATCTGACTGCATTGAACTGGGAGTTATATCCCTAAAGGTGCTCTCCTGCTAGGGTGTTTGTAATGTTGACATTCTGTTCAAAGTTCCAGGTTTACTGTAACCGGATTGTGTGTGTTTACTGCCCGCACCGCACTGCACCTCCCCACATGCTGATCCTTCATTGACCAACCAACGGCTTGGATAGGAGAGGTGACCAAGGAAACTAAACAGAAGCAGCTTTATTTACAAGAGTTACCCATTACAAGGGTTGTGATGGCATCAGCAGATTCATCAGGTGAACTTGGTGCTGTGCGGTCTATCTGCCAATAACTCACTATCGCATTGCAATCTAAAGAAATGCAATGCCCCTCTACATATTTTACTTAGGGAAGAATGGGGAATAAAATAATGTGGATTAATTATGCTTCAACCAGACAGCAATGATAATGGCACTATCAGGGCCCATGCCCACGTAACACAGTGCACTGCATTTTCTGTATTTAACAACAATAACAATGTAATCTAATAATAAATCCTGCTTAGGTACAAGTACATTCAATCTGTTAGCAGCTATGAGCTCACAACTCTAGACGAGGCAAGGTCTCAGAGACTAAGCTCCCTCCTGGGCTATTATAAAAAAAAAAAGACGTCATGGCAAAAAAAGTTGCATCATTGCCAGGAGGAATTTGTAAAAAATACTAATTGAATATATCATACACACTATGGATAAATGGCACTTTCCTCACATTTGTTTGGACCCCCTCCCATTATAGCTAAACTCCAAGAGGCTATAAAAAAAAGACACAAATTAATGCTTATGCTCCTTATTCGGTAATGCAACATTAAATGTATTTTAAATGTAGTACAAGTACCTGCATTTGACTTGGTATCAGCCATTTTCAGTCACTGTACAGCAGAGCTCAGACTGAGGGAGGGGAAAGCAGCACAAGGATCCAATCAGTTGTGCTGCAGTGCACAGAATATTCAGATAGAAGAGAGCAGAGTGACACAAGGATGATCTTATCAGTCCGCTATAGTATAGAGATGATCCTCCTGCACTACCTTCCTACCCCAAGTGACCCCTGGAACCCTGAGGAAGTCACGTGACCCGTGACGTAACGCGTAGAATGGAAGCGTGGTGATGTCATATCCGGTACGGACGGCAGCTGCTATCTTGGTACTCTCAAACCCATACACCTTCCCTGCAAGAATTTTGCCTGTTTTGGTCTGCGGACCTATTTGAAATGTGAGTAGTAATTTTTAGATGTTATTTAAAATAAAGTTTGTGACATATTGCACTATGGGAGTCTTCTTGCTTGTATCTTCTATGTGAGGCATTGGGGATGACAGAGGTCTGCGGACATTACTGGAGCATGCTTGTGAGTGTTTGTCGGCGCCATTGGAGATGACCTTTTGCTTTCTGATTGTATCGAGGATCAATTTCTTGGAAATCATTGTTTGAGGCTTTCTATGCTTTGTGACTCCTTGTGGGTTGAATTTTGAAGGTGAGCTCACGCGCTAGCCGGTGGAGGATTTGTTCGTATATGTTTGCAGCACTGGATGTGTCACAGCATGCACTGAACATTCACTGCGTTTTTTTCTGAATTTTTGGGACTGTCATATTTTATATATATATATATTTTTTTTTTTTTTAAATATATTTTTCGATTGAGCCACTCATCAATTGTTTTTGATTGATCATTTGGGACTGCGTCACTTTTTTATACATAAGCCATTGATATATTGACCTGTGTCACTAGCACTTCATAGCCGTTTTTCTGCGGCCGAAACTGTCACTTGGCATTATTTGCACCATTTATGCATTTATATGATATGTTATGTTCACACCTGGATGAGGGACATATATATATTCAGTTTATGTCATTAATTTTTTCACTTAGTAGCGCAGCACCCTGTCACATTTTAATAGTTTTTTCACGTATCAGTCCGCTGCTTCTCTTTTCACTGTTCAGTCACAGGAAGTACAAGACTTGTAAGTGGCACTTTACTGCAGCATAGAACAGAAGGTTTTGTATTTATACCATCCAGTTCATACTGCTATGCTACACAGCACAGCCCTATCTGGCAGGGTAGAAGATTTGAATTTTCTCTGTGCAAGTAAAGCAACACTTAGGGCTCGTTCACACTTGACTGTTTTACCAACGCTTGTCAAACGCCCCTATAGCGTTTGGCAAGCGTTGGTCCGGCGTTTGCGTAGCGTTTTTTAACTGTCGGCTGCTGCACTAATAGGACCTCTGTATGTGTATCTCTAGGCAACAGTCTTTATCTTCTGTCAGAGACATGTATGCTGCTTTCAGCTGACACTATTACAATCCGGGGAGTACTATGATACACATGTGACCACAATGTTTATATTCCTGGGAATGCAGTTTATACACATCTGATTATTGTTTTATGGTTTATTTATTTTTTCAGTGTTTCTGTTTACATTGATTTGAATGCATTTTCGGAGGGAACATGACATCATAGGGCGGGGCCAGACTCATTTCACTTCACTCTGATTGGTGGATGGTTTTCTTAAATAGTTCTCCCAGTTTCTGTCACAATTTGTCACATGCCTGATGGAGTCCTGCGAGACTCCGAAACGTTGCCTTGCTGTAACTATGATCGTTCAATAAAACTTTTGGTCCCATATTGATGATCCTTGGTGTGCTGGTGACATTCTCCCTCACTGATTCTGTTCAGTTCCAGCCGACGGTCGCTGCAGCACCCAATTATACACACAGCCATTTTTAACGCAGGAATGTGTGCGTTTGGATTGAACACTTGCATTCTGTGAGAGGGGGGACTTAGGAGACACTGTGGGGAGGGGGGGGACACAGGAGACTCTGTGGGGAGGGGGGGGACACAGGAGACTCTGTGGGGAGGGGGGGGGACACAGGAGACTCTGTGGGGAGGGGGGGGACACAGGAGACTCTGTGGGGAGGGGGGGGGACACAGGAGACTCTGTGGGGAGGGGGGACACAGGAGACTCTGTGGGGAGGGGAGACACAGGAGACTCTGTGGGAGGGGGCTTAGGAGCAGTGCCAGGACAAGGCCATCCAGTGCCCTGGGCAAAGATAACAAACTGCGCCCCTCCCCCCCCCCCGGCAGGTGTAATGAAAGAGTCAGTGTCATTTGAAAACAAGAGAATTGGACACAGCGGATCAGCATGTCCCAGCCATGAATCATTGGATCTGCTGACAGGCTCCCGCTGTGCACAACCACTTGGAAGAAGGTGGGTGGGGGCATTGGCACGTGCCCGAAACCCTGAAACAGGCAGTGACATACGGGAACATCGTGACTGTAGCTGCTGCTGGTTGCAGTAAATGTACGGCGGCAGGTCAGCGAGTGGTTACTTACCAATGATATCTGTAATATTCAGCATGAAGGGGGTTAATGTACTGTAATGACGCATTAGTGACCAATGGCAGGCAGTTAGCTCCTTTGTGCTTCATATTACTAATACTATTGGTTAATTAATTAACTCCTTCACCCCCCACAAAAGAGCAAATTCATCTTTCAGATCTGCTTACTTCACAAGGTTCCTCTGGCCTCTCACTTGCAGCGCCGGCGGCAGCACCACACTCTCCTCTCTCATCCTGTCCTCTCAATGACATCACCGGGATGGGACTAGGAAGCTCCTATTGGGTGGAGATGACTCCACCTCACAAGGACGTAAGGAGGATGGTCCTAGGCTTGTGCTGTGCAGGAGCACACTCAGCACAGCATTCACTTCCAGCTCTGGCTCTGAGTGCAGGTGCAGCTATTGCCGGCATTTCATCTACAGTGTGCCCCCTTCCTCCAGTAAATGTGCCGCCCAGGGCTTCGGCCCCCTCCGCCCTCCCCATTGTCCCGGCCCTGCTTAGGAGACACTGTGGTGGGGGGGAGACAGGAGACTCTGTTGGAGGGGCGCTTAGGAGACACCGTGGGAGGGGGGGACACAGGAGACCCTGTGGGATGGGGGCTTAGGAGACACCGTGGGAGGGGGGGACAGAGTAAACTACAGTGGGGGGATTTTGATGAGAAAAGGACAGGGGACACTGCTTTGGGGGATGGGGAGGCAGAGAACACTTTGTAGGGGGGCAGAGAACTGGACACTACTGGGGGGAAGAGAGCAGAGGATATGACAGCAGGAAGGATGTGGTGTGAAGGGGGGGCAGAGAACACTGCTTTGGGGGGTACAAGACACTGCTTTGGGGGTGTTACAGGACACTACTGTGGGGGGTGAAGAACACAGCATTGTGGGGCAGAGGACACTACAGTGGGTGAGGGGGGTGGTGAAAAGGGGGCAGAGGACACTGCATTTGTGGGTACAGGTCAGTACAGTGGGGAGTGATGTAAAGGGGGACAGAGGACACTACTATGGGGGGCAGAGGCGGACTGACTATTTGGGAACTCGGGCACTGCCTGAGGGCCCGGGGTCAGTAGGGGGCCCCATGAGATGCCCCTTGTAGCAATTGTGCACACAGAGATGGACGCGGCCCTCCATTTTGTTAAGAATTTCCTATGTTATACCATTTCTCACACCCAACGCAGGCTACCCCCTTCATCTTGTAGATCTCTCATCCCCCTCCCTCGCTGTGGGGTGACATGTGGCCTGAGTGATGAGAAGGGTCACAGGCGGCCAAAGCACAGCAGGGAGCTCAGAGCTATAAAACCTCACAAGCTGGGTGCCTAGCTGTCTAAGAAACTGTGCAATCTGGCATATCGTAACAGTATAAACCGAGTCCCTCACTGAACTTCAAAAGACCTTCCAAGGGGTTGTAAAGACAGACTTACTTTTAAAAAACTCACTTTTCATATAAGTTGATATCTTGACGTAGGACATAATTACCTAAACATGGAGCCTATATTTGGAAGGCTCAATTTGGGACCATTCTCCTGATAGGTTACACCCCTTAACTGGCATACATAGAAAGGCAGGAAAGCATATCTCCTGAACCATTCAAGTGCATATTTCATGTTTCATCTCTAACTATTCCGCAGATGTGGCTGAGTATTAATATACTATTGTCCAGGCCGGCAAATGTACCTAGGAAAAGTTATGAGCCAAAATATAAGCTAAGAGAGATTCTGGTTGTAACTTAGGTCTCCACCCAACACCCCTCCCCAAAAGGAGACCATTGGTTACTACTCCAAAGAGACACCCTGCTGGGATTTGCTAGAAAAAGGTTGTCATGCTTGGTGTGTGAGAGAAGAGTCTCCTGCTTCTAACATTGAAACTAGCAGTAGAGACAAGAAATAATTTTTGGCTCATGAGACATGAAGCTGCTTAACCCAAGGCTTTTTGGCAAGTACTTATCTACCTAAACTTCTTTCTGTTATCTCTTTGCTGTGCTGTTGTTCTCTGTATATTTATATATGTTACATCTTTTTTCTGTAAATATTTTTATTGCACCCTTTTGACCTTTAAGTAATAAATCTTTCATTCTGAAAGTGTTGAACCGTTTCAAAAGCTCTTTAATGCAACTTACGAATTCCTGCCACTGAAGAGCACTACTGTGTGTTTAACCCTCTGTATAACCTGTCTGCGGTGACAATGGTATACAGACGATTATCCAATCATCCTAGTGTTAGTGCTGATATTGCCGAGTTTCCTCTTTCTCTGTACAAGAAGGAGGTGGTGGCAGTGTGAAGGGTTAATTGCGTAATTAACCTGACCCAGTAACAATCACGCTCAGGCTGCCGGTACATCGATTTGTGGCCCAGTGAGCTGGAAAATCATTGTGCAGGGTGCAGCTGGGCGTGGCATTGTTACGCACGTGACATCGTGGTTTTAAATTAGCTAGTCCTTCGGTCACAAGTTTGGTGAGAAGGGCAGGGGTCTGACGCCGTGATCGTCACACCCCTGGTACCTTTCATAGGCTTTTTTGGGTGTGGTTTGAGTGTGGGTGAGGACACAGGGGCCCCATGATCCCTTATTGCCCGGGGGCCCCATGAGTTGTCAGTCCACCCCTGGGGGGGTGATGTTTTTTAAGGCCTCCACCTAGTAAACCCCCCCCCCAGGGCATCTTTGATTTACTCCATGGTGTCCAGGTAGGCCTCAATCTCCGAAAGGTTGCCTACCCCTGACTTACAAGTTTTGTCCTTCACCCAGCCTCTAACAGGATAATAAAATGAGCAGCAGACTGCTTAGCTCATCTTTCCGAGTCAGCTCTCTCTTCTGTCAGTATGCTCCTTTTTGGCACATAAGCACTACAAGACAACTGGCTGGCTCCTTGTGCTGCTTCTCCCTCTCTCAGTCTGAGCTTTGCTGTACACGCACAGGAATTGGCTGATACCCATCTCAATACCTAGATACTTTCACTGTTTGCATCTAAAAAAAATACATCCCATAATGTATCAATTAGTACATAGCTGCATTATTTATGTCTTACATATACATTTGTAGTTTAGCTCTAAGCCTGCAGCTTTTTTACATATTATTTTAATTATCGGCTAGGATGCAAACTTATTTATGGAAGGAGCACATAACGGCACAGAAAAGGTAACAATAAAACTGATCCAACCTGAAATACCTGGGAGTTTACTATACAGCGCGTGTGCTGGGCGGTAGCATTGCCTAGTTACTCTACATACACAAACCAATGGAGTCTCCTGAGGGGTGAAGTTATTTAACTATTGCCTTTTTTCTTTTCTATAACAGTTTCCTGAATGATTGTTTACACAGGACTGATAATAATGATCATTATCTCATTCCTGTATGAAGGTGTTGGCTCTGAACCTAGGCATTCTCTACCATTGGCTCCTGTGAACGGCTGACAAGAAGAGTCCTATGATACTTTGCTCATATCAATACATCTCTACAACCATTCTGACATAATGGAACTAGGCTTCAGAGAGATACTGTATATTTTATCAATTAATGCCTCATGCACACTGGCCATAAAAGATGCTGAACATACAGGCTTTTGGCGTTTTTTTCAACCTGTATAGGCAACTCTGTTAGCCTACCTGTCTATGCACATTTGGGTATATTTGCAGAGGAGTGTTTTCAGGCAGAAAAAATGCTTGACGTGCATAAATGCACCTAAACGCAACATTTAGGAGCATTCGGCATTCTCAAGTGTACATTGATTATGCTGAAAAAATAAGCCAAGGGAAATGTTTTGGAAAAAAAAAACGCTTATAAAAGCAAATGCCCATAAAACGAACATTGTGCAACACGAGCCACTATGAGTGTCTCTTATGCATGCCAGAGGTTCTGGCATTTTTTCAGCCACCTAGTGTGCATGGACCCTAAGCCTGGCCATAGGCGGGCCGATAAACGAAAAATCGGTCGTTGCCGATGCTGCCACCAATCCAGCATGAACGATAAAAATAAACGAGAAGATCTGCGAAAAACGGCCGACGGGCTGGCACCACTAACGGCGTGAATATCGGCCGATTTTTCGTGCGGACGTCTATGGCCTGCATAAGGCCCCGTTCACAATTGAGCATTTGCGATCTCAGGCAGAATCGCTGCGATTGATTGAAAATTGAATGGCACCATAACAGGCATGTTGCAATTTGTCATTTGTGCAAAGCATTTTAGGATCGTAGTAGAACCACAGCACGTTTTTGGTGTGTGAATGAGGCCTGAGCCCCAGTTCACACCGGATCCGACTTTGAAATTGTGCGACTTCACTTGAAGTCACACAATTTCAAAGTCGTATGTCAGTGCGACTTAGAAGACATCTGTGCGACTTTATGTACAGATGTCTTTGCAAGTCGCACTTGAAGGCGCAAAAAGTAGTGCACAAGCTACTTTCAAAATTGGTGTGACTCATGGGGAGTTGCACCAATTTGAATGGTTCCATTGCGGACAATAAGGTGCAACTTGTCAAGCGATTCAAAACTGTCAAATCGCATGACAAGTCACACCAGTTTGAACCAGAGCTGCATTAGGTAAAAACTTGTATTAACATTCATAAGCCAAAACCATGCAAATCTCTGATCTTTTTCTACATAGCCTCTCCACCGCTTGCTCAATGTGTCAGGGTGGAGTACGCACTGCAGTTATACATGTATACAGAAATGGGATCCAATATTAAAGTTTATAAAAACTCTTACATTTTAAAACAACCCATTCAGTTTAAAAAAGAAATGAAAGGCAAAACATTTGTGTAGAGATATAAAAAAATTGCAAACACCCTTTTTTGCTCTTTCATATAAGTGATCACATCTTTTCCCAGCTGCATAAGGAGCTAGGGGAGGAGAACTGGCAGTACACTAATCTTACCAGTGAATGGTTGTGCAGGGGGGCTTATCAGCAGAAGTTGGATAATTGGAGGAGAGCAGGTTCAGTTCCCAGTACAGTCAAAAAACTGACCACGCTGTGCTCCCCTGTCTAGTGTGGTCACTTTTAGGAGGGAATCAGGCACACCAGGGATTTCACACAAAGGAAGCAATACAAAGAGAACAGGATACTTTTTCATATAAGTACAGTGCATCCAGAAAGTATTCACTGCGCTTAACTTTTGCCACATTTTGTTATGTTACAGCCTTATTCCAAATGGATTAAATTAAATCTTTTCCTCAACATTCTACAAACAATACCCCATAATGACAACATGAAAGAAGTTCATTTTGAAATCTTTGCAATTTGTTAATATAAAAAATGTATAAAACCACATGCACACAAGTATTCACAGCCTTTGCCATGACACTCAAAATTGAGCTCTGGTGCATCCTGTTCCCACTGATCATCCTTGAGATGTTTCCACAACTTGATTGGAGTCCACCTGTGGGAAATTCAGTTGATTGGACTTGATTAGGAAAGGCATAAACCTGTCTATATAAGGTCGCACAGTTAAAAGTGCATATTAGAGCACAAACCAAGCCATGAAGTCCAAGGAATTGTCTGTAGACAGGATTGTATCAAGGCACAGATCTGGGGAAGGGAACAGAAAGTTTTCTGGAGCATTGAAGGTCCCAATGAACACAGTGGCCTCCATCAATCATAAATGGAAGAAGTTTGGAACCACCAGGAATCTTCCTTCAGCGAGCTGCCTGGTCCAAATGAGCTATTGAGGGAGAAGGGCCTTAGCCAGGGACGTAACCAAGCACCCGATGGTCACTCTGAAAGAGCTCCAGCGTTTCTCTGTGGTGAGAGGGGAACCTTCCAGAAGAATAACCATCTCTACAGCACTCCACCAATCAGGCCTGTATGGTAGAGTGGCCAGATGGATGCCACTCCTCAGTAAAAGGAAAATGGCAGCCTGCCTGGAGTTTGCCAAAAGGCACCTGAGGGACTCTCAGACCATGAGAAACAAAAAACTCTCTAGTCTGATGAAACAAAGATTGAACACTTTGGCCTGAATGCCAAACGTCATGTCTGGAGGAAACCAGGCAACACTCACCACCTGGCCAATACCATCCCTACAATGAAGAATGATGGTGGCAGCATCATGCTGTAGGGATATTTTTCAGTGGCAGGAACTGGGAGACTAGTCAGGATCGAAGAAAAGATGAATGCAGCAATGTACAGAGACATCCTTGATGAAAACCTGTTCCAGAGCGTGCCTGACCTTAGACTTGACAATGGTTCATTTTTCAACAGGACAATGACCCTAAGCACACAGCTCACATAACAAAGGAGTGGCTAAGGCCAACTCTTTGAATGTCCTGGAGTGGCCCAGCCAGAGCCCAGACTTGAACATCTCTGGAGAGATCTGAAAATGGCTGTGCACCGATGCTCCCCATCCAACCTGATGAAGCTTGAGAGGTACTGCAAAGAAGAATGGGAGCAATTGCCCAAAAATATGTGTGCCAAGCTTGTAGCATCATGCTCAAAATGACTTTAGGCTGTAATTGGTGCTAAAGATGCTTCAACAAAGTATTGAGCAAAGTCTGTGAATACTTATATACATGTGGTTTTTTATTTTTAATAAATTGCAAAGATTTCAAAACAAACTTTTTTCATGTTGCCATTATGGGATATTGTTTGTAGAATGCTGAGGAACAAAATGAATTTAATCCATTTTGGAATAAGGCTGTAACATAACAAAATGTGGCAAAAGTTAAGCGCTGTGAATACTTTCTGCATGCACTGTACATGGTAAATGTAAAAAGACTGTACATCGGAATATTTGGTGTGGGGACAGTTTAGATGAGGACGGTTTAAGCCAGGGGTGTCCAAACTTTTTTCAAAGAGGGCCAGATTGGATGAAGTGAACATGGTGGAGGGCCGAACATTTTTCCGAACATTCTTTGAACCATTACAATAAAATGCAAATAAATTATTTTATGCCAAGTTAATTGCAAACGACATACTTTTCATTTCATAACATTAAGATCAACTGACAGCGGAGTTTTCACAATGTATTGAAAAAAAATTAAAAAAAAAAAAAACTTACCTGCACTAATGTGAAGGGTGAAAAAGGTAGCTGGAGCTGAAGTCTCTGCTCGGCAGCTGGGAGGGGAAGAGAAACACACTTCACGCTGGAAGCCCGGCCCTGACGTCACCATCCTCTGTCGCTCCCAGCGCGGCGCAGTCACGCATGCGCACTGCTCTCAAGCAGAAGACTGTCTGCCACAGAAGGGAGGGCCGTGCGACAGCCGCATTTACACAGACCAGGGAGAACGCGCCGCAGTCGGGCATGCGCACTGCCCTCTGCTCTCAAGCAGAAGACTGTCTGCCATAGAAGGGAGGGCCGTGGGAGGGCCACATTACACAGAGCAGGGAGGGCTGTTGGAGGGCCGTATTAAACCGACCCCCGGGCCGTAAATGGCCCGCGGGCCGGACTTTGGACATGCCTGGTTTAAGCACTAAAACATACTTATACATGAATGCAAATATGGCACAGTGTGAACTCATCAGAAGCAATGTGTGTAATGCTGGGAAAAAAAACGTTCCAGTATGCTCAGTTAGTGTCTGAGTACCAGGGAACACTGGGATAACATGAATGCATTTACTAAACAGGACAACATAAACAAAGCAAAGTTAAAGTCTTATTATAAGGGATGAACAAAAAGCATATTCCATTGCCAAAGTTCTTAACACTGTCCAAATCCTGGTTGTCTAAATTCCACATTTCTAATTCTAAGAGAGAATAAAAATGTCTGCGTTTTACTGTTTTCAGCTTAGGTTGAGCTTAACCCCTCATTGCCAGTATTCATTTTCCATTGATATTCTGAGAGGCTAAAAAGTCTTTTGACTAGTAGACAATAAACACTAAGGCAGAAATTGAGATGGCTGAATACAAATTCCAAAACAGACCGATGGACCCTTCCCCCTTAAAGTGCATGTAGACAATAAAGCTGGTGCTTCAGAAGGAACCAGTCAAATTTCGATCCATCTACGGTCGTTCTCATTCGTGAGAAGTCAATACAATGATTGACTTCTCATGAACAGGCTTGTTGGGAAATTTGTGTTGGAACAGCTTTGCAGGCAATCAGCTGCAGTACTAATTAATTTATTTTTTTAATTACAGGTACTTATACAGCGCCATCAATTTACACAGTGCTTTACAAATACACTATATTGCCAAAAGTATTGGGATGCCAGTCTTTACACGCATGTGAACTTTAATGGCATCCCAGTCGTTCAATATTGAGTTGGCCCACCCTTTGCAGCTATAATGGCTTCAACTCTTCTGGGAAGGCTGTCCACAAGGTTTATGAGTGTGTCTATGGGAATGTTTGACCATTCTTCCAGAAACGCATTTTTGAGGTCAGGCACTGATGTTGGATGAGAAGAAAGGCCTGGCTCGCAATCTCCCCTCTAATTCATCCCAAACGTTTTCTATCAGGTTGAGGTCAGGACTCTGTGCAGGCCAGTCAACTTCCTTCACATCTTTATGGACCTTGCTTTGTGCACTGGTGCGCAGTCATGTTGGAACAGGAAGGGGCTGTCCCCAAACTGCTCCCACAAAGTTGGAAGTATGAAATTGTCCAAAATGTCTTGGTATGCTGACGCATTAGGAGTTCCCTTCACTGGAACAAAGGGGCCAAGCCCAACTCTTGAAAAACAACCCCACACCATAATCTCCCTCCACCAAACTTTACACTTGGCACAATGCAGTCAGGCAAGTACCGTTCTCCTGACAACTGCCAAAGCTAAACACATCCATTGGATTGCCAGACAGAGAAGCGTGATTCGTCACTTCAGAGAACACATCTCCACTTCTCTAGAGTCCAGTGGTGGCGTGCTTTACACCACTGCATCTGACGCTTTGCATTCCATTTGGTGATGTAAGGTTTGGATGCAGCTGCTTGGCCATCGAAACCCATTCCAAGAAGCTCTCTACGCACTGTTGTGCTAATCTGAAGCCCACACAAAGTTTGGAGGTCTTTAACTATTGTCTGCAGACAGTTGGCAAATTCTGCACACTGTGTGCCTCAGCATGCGCTGACCCGGCTCTATCATTTAAATAGCCTACCACTTTGTGGCTGAGTTGCTGTTGTTCTCAGTTGCTTCCACTGTGTTATAATACCACTAACAGTTGACTGGAATATTTAGTAGCAAGGAAATTTCACAGATAGACTTATTGCACAGGTGGCAACCTATCACGGTACAATGCTTAGATTCACTGAGCTCCTGAAAGCGACCAATTCTTTCACAAATGTTTGTAGAAGCAGTCTGCATGCATAGGTGCTTGATTATATACACCTGTGGCAATGGAGGTGATTGGAACAACTGAATCCCAATATAGTGTATATATTGTACATTCACATCAGTCCCTGACCCTCAAGAAGCATACAATCTAAAGTCCCTAATACACACATACTAGGGCCAATTTAGACAGGAGCCAATCAATCTACCAATCAGTGTATACTGAAAGGGGAGGACTCCTTACTGTTAGAATACAATAGCACAGCAGGCAGGATTCCCCCATCCATCTTGATTGTGTGGAAAGGGGAATCCACAGCTTTTTTTCAATCAGTCCACTAGTTGATCAAAAACAATAAGGTAATTATAGCCTGCTTAAATTTCTTTTATTTAGTCCCTTTTGATCTGTTAATTTCATGCTGCCCATGTAACACATATGTGCGGTGGCAAAAGGGTGAGCTTTATCTTTCATCTTTCCTTTTTTCGGACGATAAACGAAAAATCGGTCGTTGCTGCCATGGATGCTGCCACCAATGCTTACGAAAAATGGCCGTTTTTCATAGATTTTCCAGCATGACCGATAAAATGAAATGAGAAGATCCGCAAAAAACGGCCGACGGCATTGCCCCACTAATGGTGTGAATATCGGCCGATTTTTTGGTCGGACGAAAATTCGGCCGATAAACGACCCATCTATGGCCTGCATAAGGATGTGGAACTCCCTTCCACAATCAGTGGTGTCAGCAGCAAGTGTCAATTGTCTCAAAAAAAAAACCTTTAGATGGGCATCTTAGCGAACTCAATATACAGGGATATGGGAAATGATATAAACACACCCACACAGATTGAACTGGTGTCTTTTTTCGACCTTACCAACTATGTATCTGCCAATTCCAGCTGTCATTTTTCTAGTCAAAAACCAAAAGAAGAATCTGGCTGATGCTGATACTTCTTCCACGGGTGACCCAGTGTACAACTGACCATACATCAGGGGCGGACTGACCATTTGGAAACTCGGGCACTGCCCGGGGTCAGTAGGGGGCCCTATGAGATGCTCCTGGTACCTTTTTCATAGGCTTTTTTGAGTTTGGGCAAGGACAAAGGGGCCCTATGATCCCCTAGTGCCCGGGGGCCCCATGAGTTGTCAGTCCGCCCCTGCCATACACTATGCAATTGGATTGTACAGTCAAATGGGCTGGCTGCAGTTGAAAAGACACAGATGGGGTGTACAGCCTGTCATAACAGTAAACGACTGTACGCTCCTGTACCTGTGTAAAAGTCAATGCTTACCGCATTTGGGGAAATGACATCTTGCGCACACGCGTGGGTAAATGCCGACGCAGTTAAGCATCCAGCGATTACACAAGTTCAGGGACATACAGCCATTCACTTCTATGACAAGCTGTACGCCCCACCTGCGTCTATCCAGCTGCGGCCAAATGCGGAGCTTTTTACACTAGGCATGAAATATGCTTTTATGTGTCCATGTGCATGTACTGTAGCCTGTTAGTTGTCCAATGATGAAAAATATTTTTACTACATAAAATAAACGCAATAACATAAAAGAAAAAATACTCTGGTTGTATTTCACAGGCTGATAATTGCTGGGCTCTAAACATCTGTGTAGGCTGATTTGACATTTACAACGTTTCAGCTTTCAGAAGCGTTCAGGTATTTCTCCACGACATCTTCTCATCAATTCAGCCCAGCATGTGATAAGACAATAGTTGTCTGAACAATCTACAATCCAGCTCCATTAATCAGCCCAGTGAAAGAGGTGTATTATCTGGATAGCTGTGGGTTTCCTTGGCAGTGTTTTTAGGTCATCCCATTGGATTCTCTGATTGCCCCCACTTCACTGAATAAAATAAAGAATAGACCGCCCCCTTCCTCAGCCCACCATGCTCTCCTCCCCTTGTACATCCCTTTTCCCATCTAGTACGCGGCTTACACTCCACCACTCTACAGCCTACAACAATCACTTGTCTTGCCTGTTCCCACAACCCTATTGATGGCCATGTAAACTGATGACAGCTCCAACATGGCTAATGAGATCTACCTAACTGCACTTCATCATATGCTTCCCAATCCCGTAGGCATGTGTCAGTAAGCTATTGAGCGCAAGAAATTGACAGCTAGATATATTGACCATCATGCATGGCTTGACTTGCCTACCGGGGTACATTGGTTACATTATTTTAAATTTATGACAAAGTACAGTTAAATCAATAAATTCACTACCGCTCACTGCAAATACACACTCAATCTACAATCACCTTGGGCACAAGATGCCAATCTGCTGGTGGCATTTGTACAACTGCCGTGCAATATGGTACAGCAGAAGAGTGCTGGGGATTAGAGTAGTATTGGATGGATCACACATACAGACAGATGCCTCACCTTACAGTCTGGGAGAAGGATAAGCTACATTACCATGTGTCTAGTCACACTAGTGTTTGAAAGACCCTGGTTAATTTGATCAAGGGGGGGGGGTGCAATTTAAAGTAGTGAAGTCCTCCGATCCAACATATCTCAAATCACTGTATTTCACATGCAAATATAGTGCAAGCTAAAATGCATACAGAAAAATAAAAGATAAAAACAAAAAGATACATGCTTGACAGCTGTACTGATGCTTCCTAAGCACCTGTCATTAGCAGTGTTTACTCTCTCCCATCACACAAATCAAAGGCATGTAGGCTACTAGTAGTAAGTAGAAAGAATGAATGAATCAGATGTGTGTCCCCCTTCTGTACAATGCACATACCATGCTGGAGAGACTTGGAGCTTGGCTGGCAGAATGTGGAGCTGATTGGGTGAGCGCTGTCCAGGGTATCACAAGTGGCGCTGCTGCTCAGCGCTCTGGCTTAGAGGATGGCTCAGCTAGTTGTGCAGGGTAAAAAGGCCGGGGTTATATGCTGCAAGGCATCCTCTGCATCCCTTCACATGTGCATGCTCCTCCCTGCCTGATCAACTATGCTACACACTTCTATTGTGCCCTGCCTTGGACCAAGAAGACTCTCACTGAGCACTCCTCTCTAGCTCCACTAAGCTGCTTAGTTTGAAACTAATCGGACCTAGTTTAAGCCCGGGTTCACACTACAGCGGTGTGGTACATCGCATGTGATTCGTACAGGAACCACACCACATTCCTGTGCAAATCACATGCGATTTGTGTGTGGTGCGATTGGAGCCATACGTTTTGTCTGGCTCCGCACCGCACCCACACCAAAAACATGCAGGACCCTTTTTTGGGTCTGCACTAGAATTGGATCGCATAGGCATTCACACCCATGTGATCTGATTCTGCACATCGCACCGCGTTTTGCAGACTGCTGTCGGGGTGTTGTTAGCTTAACATACACACCCGCAGCGGTTCGCATGAACAGGGTGCGATTCTGATGCGGTGCTTAATTCGCACTGAAAACACAGCGAATTCCGCACTGTATCAGTGTGAACCAGGGCTAAAATATCGGACACATGTCTGCTGGCACCCACTAGTCCATAGAGGGTTATGGATGGTCCGATTGGGTCTACCTGAAAACTGATATTGTACCGTCAGTGTGAAAAGGGCCTTAGGTTTAACTGTTTCCTGTCCGCCCTATAGCAGAATCACGGTGCATTTCCGACTTTACAGTTCTCCTCCCTTGTGCACAGCACAGCCATGCAAAGCAGTGTGCTTACAGTGAAGCACACATACACATTCCCAAGTAAAACAGCACACAGTTAACCCTTTGAGCACCCCACATCTTAAACCCCTTCCTGCCCAGTTCCATAAGTACAGTGTCAGTGCTTTTTAGCACTGATCACTGTATTGGTGTCACTGGGGATATCAGTGTCACCAAGTCAGTTCCCCTGTGTTTTAGAATGCCCGCCCCAATCCCGCAGTCCCACTATAAGTCGCTGATTATATATACCGCTATTCATAAAAAAAACAGTATATATATATATATATATATATATACTGTATATACCACCATTTGTACATGCTATAACTTTCACATAAACCAATTTAATTTAAATGCATTGGGATCTTTTTTTAGCAAAAACATATAGCAGAATACATTTTGGCCTAAATTTATGCTGAAATTTCATTTTTTTAATTTTTGTACTGGACATCTTTAACAGCAAAAAGTTAAAAATATATATTTTTTTTTTCAAAATTTTTCTATAGCGCAAAAAATAAAAAACACACAGGCGATCAAATACCACCGAAAGAAAGCTCAATTCACGGGAAAAAAAGGCCGTAAATTTAATTTGGGTGCAGCATTGCATGACCGCACAATTGTCAGTTAAAGTAACGCAGCGCCGTAATGCAAAAAATGGCCTGGTCAGGAAGGGGGGTAAATCCTGTGGAGGGCAAGTGGTCAAAGAGTCCCACCTTTTGCAAAAAAATAAACAAACAATATGAATGAATGCAACCATGCTGCAAAAATGTGCTTTTATTTATTTTTTTTTTGCATTGTGGGTGCAATGCTCAGGCAGACTATTCCGATAGCTAAGCTAGCCTTCAGGTATGGCACTTAGCCCGGGTTCACATATATGCGGTGCGGTACATCACATGTGATTCGCACAGGAACCAGACTGCATTCCTGTGAAAATCACATGCAATTTGTGTGTGGTGCAATTGGAGTCATATGTTTTGTATGGCTCTAATTGTACCGCACCCGCATCAAAAAGGTGCAGGACCCTGTTTTTGGTCCGTGCTAGAATCGGATCGAATGGGTATTCACACCTATGCGATCCGATTCTGCACATCTGTTCTGCGGACCGATTTTGTAGTGTTGTTAACTTAACATACACACCTGCAGCAGTTTGCATGAACGGGGTGCGATTCTGATATGGTGTGGAATTCGCACAGAAAACGCTGCAAATTCCAGACCGCATCAGTGTGAACCCAGGCTTACAGTAAATTAGAGTATAAGTGCAGAGATGTTGTTGAACTTGTGTTCCATTGAGAATTACAGTCCCCCTGTCATGGTGGTAGATGGGACTTATGTTTTTTTTTCAGCCACAATCTCCTTTGAATGAATGACACATCTGTGAAGGTGGAGAAACAAAAAATCACATTTGACGGGAGCATTTAAAGTGGTAGTAAATAAAAAATAAAAAAAAAAAGTAGCCCCTGCAGGATAAATATTATTATAATACAGGATTTATATAGTGCCAACAGTTTGCTCAGCGCTTTACAATATAATGGGAGACAATACAGCAACAATACAGTTCAATACAAGAGGGATAGGAGGGCCCTGCTCCTTGGAGCTTACAATCTAGGAGGGAGGGGCTAGTGGTACAAAAGGTAGTAACTGTGGGGGATGGACAGGTTGGAAGAGTAGAAGATTCCATTATTAGCTGAGGGCAGTATAGGCTTCCCTGAAGAGATAGGTTTTCAGAGATTGCCTAAAAGTGAGCAGAATAGGCGATAGTCTGATAAATTGGGGCAGAGAGTTCCAGAGGATGGGGGAAGCTCTGGATAAATCCTGGAGACAAGCATGGGTGGAGGAGACAAGGGAGCTAGAGAGCAGGAGGTCTTGCGAGGAGCGGAGAGTACAGTTTGGGTGATATTTGGAGACTGGTGATTGGTGATGTAATTTGGGGCAGAGTTATAAATGGCTTTATACGTTATTGTTAATGTTTTGAATTTTATCCGTTGGGCAATGGGAAGCCAGTGGAGGGATTGGCAGAGAGGGGTGGCAGATACAGAACGGTTAGTAAGGTGGATGAGTCTGGCAGCAACATTCATGATAGACTGAAGAGGGGATAGCCTGCGATGAGGTAGGCCAATGAGGAGGGAGTTACTATAGTCAAGGCAAGATATAACAAGGGAGTGAAGTTGCTTAGTGATTTCCGAGGTTAGGAACAGCCGTATCTTGGAGATGTTGCGGAGGTGAAGGCTACAAGATTTGTCATAATAATAATAATGTCATAATGCGCTAGCATGCATTGCATATTAGCACATTATGACAGACTTACTTTAAAAACGAAGCCCTCCAGCTTTGGGCTGTCACCGCTGACAAGGATTCCATCTTCACCTGGTCTTCTTTCTGGCTTTACGGGCTCCGGCCTTTTGAGTTGCCTAGGCGCGATGACGTCACTGTGCGCACACGCACGAGAGTCATGGTGACGGCACAACTCTTTCAATGGATGGCTCGGCATCCATTGAGAGTGCAGTGCACATGTGCCAGTGAAGTCACCATCCGCTATACTGGAATATCTTCTAAAGAGTACAAGTGTAGGAGAGTTTCACTGTACCTACAGGTGAGCTTTATTATAGGCTTACCTGTAAATACAAGAGGAAAAGTGAAGATTACTATCTCTTTAAAAATTCCAACCCCAGAAGTAGAAAGTGTTGGCACCAGCGAGGAAAGGCGAATTACCCTTCTGTATTCAGCCTGATCAACAAACAGCACATTTTTGTCAACATTTAGTAATTTTACAAAAATATCCAATACTGTTATGAAACATACTACTGTAGCTGCTGAACACAAATACATCAAGGTAAAAAAAACTTCCTGCCTTTAGAACCATTTTTAAGCTGAACACCTGGCAAACAGATAAATGCATGATTAATAAAACATATGAAAGCTGTTTTACCTACTTAAAGCACAGCTCCACCCAAAAGGGGAATTTCCGCTTTAAGGCTTCATCACCCTCTCCCTATTAAGGATTGTCACCTTTGAGGAGCGGTTGGGAGCAGGTACCCAGTTTTGACAGGTACACGCTCCCACTTTGGCTGTGATCACTAGGTGATCGGAAGCAGAGATTGCCCCCCCTCCCTGTAGTCTTCTGAGATACGTGACAGGTCCCAGAAGACTGTGACCATTGAGAAAGCACAGCATTATTTGCACATGCACAGTGAGCAGGACAGAGAACACTGCTTTGGGAGATGGGGAGGCAGAGGATACTGCTTTCAGGGGGCAGAGGACACTTTGAGGGGGGCAGAGGACTACAGTGGTGGTGGGGTGATGTGAAGAGGGCAGAGGACACTACAGTGTGGGGGGGGATGTGAAGAGGGCAGAGGACACTGCTTTGGGGGGTACAAGGCAGTACTCTGGGGGAGAAGGGGGCAGAGGACACTGCTATGGGGGGCAGAGGATACTAAAATGGGGGGGTGATCTGAAGGGGGCAGAGGGCACTGAGTTGGGGGGTACAGTACACTACTGTGGGGGGAATGGGACAGAGGACAGAGGAGTGGTGGTGGGGTGGGTGATGTGAAGGGGACAAAGGACACTGTGTTGGGGGGGTACAGAGCAATACTGCGGAGGGAGGGGGGCAGAGGAAACTGCTATAGGGGGGCAGGGAACCTTGCTGTGAGGGGGTCATGTGAAGGAGGACACTACAGTGGTGGGGGGGAAATTCTGATGAGAAAAGGAGAGAGGACACTGCTTAGGGGTATGGGGAGGCAGAGGACACTACAGTGGTGGGGGAAGACTCTGATGAGAAAAGGAGAGAGGACACTGCTTAGGGGGATGGGGAGGCAGAGGACACTACAGTGGTGGGGGAAGACTCTGATGAGAAAAGGAGAGAGGACACTACTTAGGGGGATGGGGAGGCAGAGGACACTGTTTTCTGGGAGCAGAGGGGCAGAAGACACATTGTGGGTCAGAGGACACTTCAGTGGAAGAGGTGGTGATGTGAAGGGCAGAGGACACTGCTATAGGGGGCAGGGAACCTTGCTGTGAAAGGGTGATGTGAAGGAGGACACTACAGTGGTAGGGGAAGATTCTGATGAGAAAAGGACAGAGGACACTGCTTATGGGGGTGGGGAGGCAGGGGATATTACAGTGGTGGGGGAAGATTCTGATGAGAAAAGGAGAGAGGACACTGCTTAGGGGGATGGGGAGGCAGAGGACACTACAATGGTGGGGGAAGACTCTGATGAGAAAAGGACAGATGACACTGCTTAGGGCAGTGGTTCTCAACCTTCCTAATGCCGCGACCCTTTAATACAGTTCCTCATGTTGTGGTGACCCCCAACCATAAAATTATTTTCGTTGCTACTTACATAACTGTAATTGTGCTACTATTATGAATCGTAATATAAATATCTGATGTGCACGATGTGTTTTCATTGTTACAAATTGAACATAATTAACCACTTGCCCTCCTGAGGATTTACCCCCCTTCCTGACCAGGCCTCTTTTTGCTACTCGGCGCTGCACTAATTCAACTGATAATTGCGCGGTAATGCAATGCTGCACCCAAACAAAATTTACGTCCTTTTTTCACACAAATAAAGCTTTCTTTTGGTGGTATTTGATCACCTGTGCGCTTTTTATTTTTCATGCTATAAACAAAAAAAGACCAAAAATTTTGAAGAAAAACGATATTTTTTACTTTCAGCTATAAAAAATATATAGTATACTCAAAGTTAGTTATAAATTTAGGCCAAAATGTATTCTGCTACATGTTTTTGGTAAAAAAAATCCCAATAAGTGTATATTGATTGCTTTGTGTAAAAGTTATAGCGTCTACAAACTATGGTATAGATACTGCAATTTATGCCATTTTTTTGCTATACAGCGCTGCGCTAGTTTAACGGACAATGGCGCGGTCATGCAATACGGTACATAAATTAAACTTATGTCCTTTTTTTCACACAAATAGAGCTTTCTTTTGGTGGTATATGATCACCTGTGCACTTTTTATTTTTGGCGCTATAACCAGAAAAATGTTGAAGAAATAAAACATTTTTTTAAAAAAACTATATTTTCTCATTTCGGTCATAAAAAATATCCAAAAAAACTAAACTTTTGTCATAATTTTAGGCCAAAATGTATTTTGCTACATATTGTTGGTTAAAAAAATCCCAGTAAGTGTATATTGATTGCTTTGTGTGAAAGTTATAGCGTCTACAAACTATGGTATAGATAATGGAATTTACACAGCTTTTACTTTCTGACTGCCCATCACATTTCTTGAGGTGCTAAAATACCAGGATAGTACAAACACCCTCAAATGACCCCTTTTCGGAAAGTAGACACCCTAAGCTATCTGCTGAGAGGCATATTGTATCCATGGAAGATTTATTTTTTTCCACAAGTTTCTGGAAAATGACAAAAACATTTTTTTTTTTTTACACAAAGTTGTCATTTAAATGATTTATTTCTCGCACAAGCCATGGGTATATGTGGAATTACACCCCAAAATACATTCTGCTACTTCTACCGAGTATGGGGATACCACGTGTGTGAGAAATTTTGGGAGCCTAGCCACATACAGGAGCCTGAAATCTAATGACCACTTTGAAAGCCTGAAGGTGCATAACTTCCTCATTACACTTCCTCACTACCTATCACAGTTTCGGAGGCCCTGACATGAAAGGATAGCACCAAAACCCCCCAAATTACCCCTTTCTGGAAAGTAGACATCCCAAGGAATTTAAAAAGAGGCATGGTGAGTATTTTGCAGATCTCATTTTTTCTCACAAGGTTTTGAAATAGAAAAAAAATAGAAAAAATATGTTTTTGGTTTGTTTTTCTTCATTTTCCAAAAACTTGTGGCAATAAATGAGATCTGCAAAATACTTACTGTGCTTTTTATCAAATTCCTTGGGGTGTCTACTTTCTAAAAAGGGGTCATTTGGGGGGTTATGTGCTATCCTGGCATTTCAGGGCCTCCGAAACTGTGATAGGTAGTCTGGAAGTGTAATGAGGAAATAAAGCCCTTTAAAAGCCTGAAGGTGCTTATTGGATTTTGGGGTCCTGTACTTGGCTAGACTGCCAAAACGTCTCTCACATGTGGTACCTCCATACTCGGGAGAAGTAGCAGAATGTATTTTGGGGAATAATTCCACATATACCCATGGCATGTGTGAGTAGTAAATCATTTAAGTGATAATTTTGTGTAAAAAAAAAATATATTTTTTTGTCATTTTCCAAAAACTTGTGGTAAAAAAATAAATTCTTCTATTGATTCAACATTCCTCTCAGCAAATAGTTTGGGGTGTCTACTTTCCAAAAAGGGGTCGTTTTGGGGGGTGGGGGCATTCTATGCCCAGCATTAGAAGTTTATGCCACACATCACTCACTCTTCTAACCACCTGAAGACCAAGCCTTTTCTGACACTTTTTGTTCACATGAAAAAAATCTGTATTTTTTGCTAGGAAATTAATTTAAACCCCCAAACATTATATATTTTTTTTATAGCAGACACCCTAGTGAATAAAATGGTGGGTACTACAATTTTTTATGGCACATAGTACTTGCACAGCGATTATACAGCGATTATACAAAAGCACATTTAAAACAAAAAATACACTTTTTTTACTTTTAATACACAAAAACACAATATATTGGCAAATTATTTGGTAAAATATAAAAGATAATGGTATGCCGAGTAAATAGATACCAAATATGACATGCTTTAAAACTGCGCATGCCCCGTGCAATGGCGACAAACTGCAAACATTTTTAATATCCATAGACAACGCTTTAAAAGCCTTTAAAAGCTACCATTTTAGATTTACAGAGGAGGTCTAGTGTTAGAATTCCTGCCCTTGATCTGACGTTCACAGCAATACCTCACATGCATGGTGCAACCGCTGTTTACATACCGGCACAGGGTCAAGGCTTGTGCACACAGGTGTGCGCTCATGGGAGGGGCGATTTATTTTTTTTTTTATTATTATTATTTTTACATTGTACCTTTCATTTTTTTTTTGATCACTTTTAATGCTATAACAGGGACTGCAAATATCCCCTGTAACTTCAATGGGCATTGTCATATATTCTTTTGTCTGGGGTCTATCAGACTCAGGATATCTCCTCTGCCTTTACATTATCTAATCAAACCAAAATCGGTGTGATCAGATGCTTTCCCAATTTACAAATGGCGCTGTTTATATCCTGCGAAACTGAAGTGATGAAATGCTCGTAGCTTCCGAATTCTTAGACTATAGAGATGATTGGAACCACTCTGGTCTCCAATCAGCTCTATGGTCAGCTGGCAGAAACACCGGCTGCGTTCTCAGGTTCCCCCAATGGCACGGGACTGCCCGAGAAGGCTGTGGAAGACAGCAGGGGAGGGGGGGGGCATCATCTCCCACTGCTTGTAAAAGCAATCCTGCAGCTAATTAGCCACTAGGATTGCTTTTACATGAAAGCCGCTCGCCGGCTGAAAAAAAAGATACTAGGATGATGCCTGCAGCTGTAGGCATCATCCTGGTATAACCATTCAAAGTCCAGTGATGTAGCAGTACATCGCTGGTCCTTATTGGGTGTATATGCTATGTTCTTTTTTTTTTTTGTATGCAGCCTGGGAACTGAATGAAAAATGAGAAGAAATCTCTGCCAGAAAAAGTGTGTGGTATGCCCACCATTAGAATATACCGCCCTGTATCCACCCACTTCTAATGGTGGGCACACATTAGGTCACACTTTGCCACATGTGCCAGTTCCAAGATTGAACAAATGTCTAAATAGTGGCACACTTGAATAAAAATTGTCCACGTATAAGTGGTACCCCATATGGAAAAAGGATGACACCAAGTCCCAAACTATCTTGGCACTGCTCCCCATGTAGTCTGGGCATCTGGGGGGGCTCCACGTGACTATCTTTTCCCTCGTAAATCCGAAACTTATAAGTATAGCCTGTTGTCCTCTCACAGGTCTCCTACATCTTGACCCCATATCTGGCACGCTTGCAGGGGAGAAATTGTTTAAATGCAAGGCGGCCAGAAAAATGAATGAGGGACTCATCAACGCAGATGTTTTGCTGGGGAGTATAGACATCTGCAAATTTTTGGTTAAGGTGATTTGCGAGGGGCTGAATTTTGTGGAGCCAATCAAATTCAGGGTTACCCCAAGGATGACAGAGTGTATTGTCGTTGAAATGCATAAAACAGATTATACTCTCATATCTATGCCTGGCCATGGCAGCAGAGAACACGGGTATATGATGAATCGGGTCTGCGGACCAATACAACCGCAATTCATTTCTTTTAGTAATGCCCATGTTGAGGGTTAGGCCAAAAAAAAGTGTAAATTCATAAACCATAATGAGTTTCCATGCGAATGGTCTGGAAAGGTTTGAATTTGGGTTGGCGGCGATAAATTGTTGTGCATATAAATTGCTTTGATCCACAATCAACGCATACAGATATTCCGTGAAAAACAGCTCAAAAAATCGAGGTACTGTATGTGAAAGACAAAGATGTACTAGACTGCTGGTACTTGCCAGTTCACCAAAAGGTAGCGCGGCACTAGTACTGGCACTCTGCTGCATATGAGAGTCATCAAAATTTACCGGCAAGTGCTAACAGAGATCAGGCCTGATTCTGCGAACACTGCGGTTTTGTGTGCAATGTATCAAGTGACAGTGACCTACTGACACTGCACTTGCTGGGGGAGAAGGGGGGGTAAGCGTAGGGGCTAAACGCAGGTGCTGGCAGGTGCCGGGGCTGATCCCTCTAAAGCTGCGTTTTTGGGGACACTATACTAATGTGAACGCTGGTATAGTGCTGATCTGATCAAAGATATTGACCCATTCAGACACTATACTAGCAATGGAGGTTTATTGTGCATGAGCGTTCTCCTGGCAATCAAGGGGTTAAATGTGATGACTGGTGTACTGACGGTAATCTGATGCTATCTGGGAGGGGCGTGAAAACCACAGGAGCGCGAATCACGTGTATGTATGTATATATATATACAGTGGGGATCGAAAGTTTGGGCACCCCAGCTAAAAATTTGTATTAATGTGCATAAAGAAGCCATGGAAAGATGGAAAAATCTCCAAAAGGCATCAAATTACAGATTAGACATTCTTATAATATGTCAACAAAAGTTAGATTTTATTTCCATCATTTACACTTTCAAAATAACAGACAACAAAAAAATGGCGTCTGCAAAAGTTTGGGCACCCTGCAGAATATATAGCATGCACTGCCCCCTTTGCCAAGCTGAGACCTGCCAGTGTCATGGATTGTTCTCAATCATCGTCTGGGAAGACCAGGTGATGTCAATCTCAAAGGTTTTAAATGCCCAGACTCATCTGACCTTGCCCCAACAATCAGCACCATGGGTTCTTCTAAGGTTGTCTAGAAAACTGAAACTGAAAATAGTTGACACTCACAAAGCTGGAGAAGGCTATAAGAAGATAGCAAAGCGTTTTCAGATGTCAATATCCTCTGTTCGGAATGTAATTAAGAAATGGCAGTCATCAGGAACAGTGGAAGTTAAAGCAAGATCTGGAAGACCAAGAAAAATATCAGACAGAACAGCTCGCAGGATTGTGAGAAAAACAATTCAAAACCCACGTTTGACTGCACGATCCCTCCAGAAAGATCTGGCAGACACTGGAGTTGTGGTACTCTATTCCACTATAAAGAGATACTTGTACAAATATGGTCTTCATGGAAGAGTCATCAGAAGAAAACCTCTTCTACGTCCTCACCACAAAAATCATTGTTGGAACTTTGCAAATGAACATATAGACAAGCCTAATGCATTTTGGAAACAAGTTCTGTGGACCGATGAGGTTAAAATTGAACTTTTTGGCCGGAATGAGCAAAGGTACGTTTGGAGAAGAAGGGGCACAGAATTTAATGAAAAGAACCTCTGTCCAACTGTTAAGCATGGGGTTGGATCAATCATGCTTTGGGGTTGTGTTGCAGCCAATGGCACATGGAACATCTCACAAGTAGAAGGAAAATGGATTCAATAAAATTTCAGCAAATTTTGGATGGTACCTTGATGCCATCTGTGAAAAAGCTGAAGTTAAAGAGAGGATGGCTTCTACAAATGGATAATGATCCTAAACACACCTCGAAATCCACGGGGGATTACATCAAGAGGCATAAACTGAAGGTTTTACCATGGCCTTCACAATCTCCTGACCTCAACATAATTGAAAATCTATGGATAGACCTTAAAAGAGCAGTGCGTGACAGACAGCCCAGAAATCTCAAAGAACTGGAAGACTTTTGTAAGGAAGAATGGGCAAAGATACCTCAAACAAGTATTGAAAGACTCTTGGCTGGCTACAAAAAGCGTTTACAAGCTGTGATACTTGCCAAAGGGGGCAGTACAAGATATTAACTCTGCAGGGTGCCCAAACTTTTGCAGACGCCATTTTTTTGTTTTCTGTTATTTTGAAAGTGTAAATGATGGAAATAAAATCTAACTTTTGTTGACATATTATAAGAATGTCTAATCTGTAATTTGATGCCTTTTGGAGATTTTTCCATCTTTCCTTGGCTTCTTTATGCACATTAATACAAATTTTTAGCTGGGGTGCCCAAACTTTCGATCCCCACTGTATATATGATTTTGTGCACCCATGCTGCCCTGTAGTAGTATTTCTGCTATAGGGCGGTCAGGAATCGGTTACAGAAGCAGTTTGTGTTACGTCGCTGCATTACTTTAACTGACAATTGCGCGGTCATGCAACACTGCACCCAAATTAAATTTACATCCTTTTTTTCCCGCAAATTGAGCTTTCTTTTGGTGGTATTTGATCTCCAGTGCATTTTTTTTTATTTTTTGCACTATAAAAAAGAAGGCTGACAATTTTGAGAAAAAAAACAAGATTTTGGACTTTTTGCTATAAAATATGTCCAGTAAAAAAATTTAAAAATCAAATTTAGTCATAAATTTCTGCCAAAATGTATTCTGCGACATGTCTTTGCTAAAAAAAAATCCCAATATGTGTAATTTAATCAGTTCATGTGAAAGTTATAGCGTCTACAAATGGCGGGAAAGATACTGGGATTTTTTTTTTTATTATACTAATAATGGCGGCAATCAGCGACTTATGGCGGTGATCAGCGATTTATGACAGTGATCAGCGACTTATGGCGGGACTGTGGGACTGCGGCGGACATTATGACACTTGGGGGGAACTGACTTGTAGATGTTGTAGATGAGTGTAGATGTCCCCTCTGAGGAATGCCGCTTACCAGCTCTCCTCTCCCCCCGTGCTGTTAGCATGAGGAGAGGACTGCTGATAACCGGCATTTCCAATTTACATGCGATCATCTGTGATTGGACACTGCTGATCACGACAGAGCCTGTGTCATCGGCTCTTTACTGTGATTGGTGATACGCTGTGTCCCATACCCATCGCTGCACTCTGCGCCCCCAGGGACGCACATGCATAGCTAGAGTCGGGGGACGTCATATGACGTCCTCCCAGAACTAGAGAACTTCCGTCATTTCTTTATATGGCGGGCGGGAGGTGGTTAAGGGCGCCGCTTAGTATCCCCCCTTCCCTCTCCCCAGGGATCTTTGCTTTCCTCCATGTTGTCCAGGTGGCTATAAATCCTCTAAAAGTTTGTCCACCCCTGGCCTGCAGTGAGAGTAGTGCATTTTAATTACTTGCCCCCCCTTTCCTGTGAAGGAACAGCAGCAGGTTGATGAGTTGTCCCCCTGCTCTCTATATTGTGTATGAAGCATTGATTGGCAATAATGCTGTCCCCACCCTGAGTGCTACTTAATAAGGGGTGACAAGAAACTGAATTCAGAATCAGGTACTTACACTAATTATCACAAAATACATTTCATTTCATTTTATTTTTTCATGAATAAATAACTATATTAATTGGTGTTTTTTTATCTGTCTAGGTATGTTTTTTATTGTATAGTTACATAGGTCCAGCTCGGTCAAGTAATCATACATATTTCATACCTGAGCGATTGCTGTGAAAGCAGCAAATCACTGTATTAGTCACCGCCCAGGATCTCCATCTTGTCCAATCAGAGAACACTATGTTCTGTGTTGTAATAAAAATGTATGCAATAAAAACCATACCTGAGCTTTAACATTTAACTCTGGCCCCTATTAATGTGCTGTAGCACTGAATTATAAGCATGTTTGCACTTACAGTTTTCTGTTAGAGGCACTGCAAAGTTCCACAAATACCAGTTGAGCCTTCCAGTGAAGTCCACCTAATGCAGCTTCCTGTGATGGTGTGGCAACAATGCTGTACTAGTCCTGAATTCTGAGCAGAGTTGTCACTCTCATGTAGAGTGCTTGCACTACAGGGGGATGAAAAATGTTACAGGGGGCATAACTTTCAGCATTTTCACTGCTGATTCACAAGCCTGTAATATCTACAGAAAATACAGTAATACCTCAGTTTAAGAATTTAATTCGTTCTGCAGGACTTTTCTTATATCGAAAAATTCTTAACCGAAACGCCGTTTCCCATAGGAATGCATTGAAAACCAATTAATCTGTTCCGGAGATCAGAAAATGTAAACACTAATAAATACCACATGAGTTATTTTATCAAGTCATGCGGCATTTTAGTAGTGACAACCATGTGCTAATATTTCAGCTGTCACCGGGGTTCCCCACTGACAGCTGAATGTAAAAGACTTGCCAGTAATTAAATTTTTTTTTAAAAAACTGCGTGGGGTCCCCCTTCCCATCCATACCAAGCCCTTCATGTCTGGTATGGATTTTGAGGGGAACTCCCACACCAAAATTTAAAACAAAATGGCGTGGGGGTCCTCCCCAAAATCCATACCAGACCCTTTTCAGAGCATGCAGCCTGACAGGTCAGGAAAGGGGGGGGGGGCAAACAATGTTTCTTTTTAGTTCCTTAAAAGAAACAACATTTCCGTTAACTTTGGAGAAAGTGACAGCTAAGTCTGTGAGCTATAGTGAAGAAAAAAAAAGAGCCAGCAATTGCATTTAAAAATCAGCACCGACATACACTTCGTATTGCGAAAAAAATTCATACAAAATTTGTAAACCGAGGCATTATTTTCAGTGGATTTTCATTTGTAAACCGAAAATTACTTTAACCAAGGTGTTCTTAAACCGAGGTATTACTGTAATATAGTTACTGGTCAGATTTAGTAAGAAGATGGTTACATCCAAATGTAGATTTTCATATGCTGCCTGTTTTCTTACCTAGAAATTTGCAGCAGTTCTTTAAGCTGCAGTAGCTTCAAGTTAGATGTTCATGTAAAAGTGAATATCTTCATGTAAGTAATCTTAATCATGTAGTGTAACATTGTGAACACCTTGTTTTATTATCCAGTTTGTAATTATATATGTTTGTAAGGACAGCTGTTTTTTCTCATTACACATACAGGCTCTGCTTCCTGCTTTGCAGTGATATAACATAACTGTGCTTTGCTGCTGCTTCTCCTCTGACAAAGTCGGAAGGACGAAATGCGTTGGGCGTAGCTACATGGCAACGGGAAAGTGAAGTCAAACCCACAACCTGAAGTGATGAATCAGAGTAGCGGAGAGGTCCAGGCAGCATGAAGAAGGTGGAAAAAAATTCACCCTATGTGACTGATGTCACAAGTGTGATATAGGAACTTTTCTTTGTTGTGCTGTAAGTGTGATTTTAATTTAATAAAAACGTAGTAACTTGAAAAAAATTATTTTAGTATACTTCACTATTGAAGGTTGTTTTTTTTTTCCGTACTTTTCCTAGCTTCTCCTAACCTCTGGAATGGTGTCAGTACTTCCCATGGAGTTATATTGAGTGCCATATACCATGCCATATAAATGAGAGGCAATGTGATGTGGTGAGTGTACACATGTGCTGAATACTGGATGCGCTTCAGAGAGCATTTGCTTTATTGTTTTGTGGCACTTTAGAAAATATTTTATTGCACATTATTATGGACTTTTGTTTTTGTGCACTTTTTTAGTTATAAGACAATTCAAAAATATTCACTTGCATGGTGTTTTGGTTATGTAATATTCTGCTGCTTGAAAAATTGGGGATAGTATTCACTTTGTCCTTTATTTTTCATTCATTTTAAGTGTGTGTCAGTGAAAACAATGCACTCTGCACGTGGCTGATATCATATTTCAACAGTTGGGAAGTGTAACCTGTACTAAGAAAATATGTAAACTGACATTACAACCCCATCTTCTGAACCTGTTAAGTCGCAGACCTGTATGTAGACAAGACATTCTGACATTGCTCTGAATTTCTCATTTGCATGCTTGTTTTAGATCAGTAAGGATGGCCATACATTTTTCTTTTTCGTTTTAACCAGTGGGTTGAATGAAAAAAAAATACCTGATTCCCCAATCCACACATTCAAGATAGATGGGATAATCTGTCCCACCGTGCTATTGTGGGGACAGCTGGGGGGATGGCAGCACTGATCATTTAGCAAAAACCCAACAGCTTGGTTGTACTTAAGTGAGATCAATAGATCGACTTGTGTACAAACAGCCTGCCCATATTTGGATCAAAATTCAGCCAGTTTGGCTACTCTTAACACAAAGTATGAAAGACAGAGATGCCAAGCAAATAGCATGCTCCGAGTGGGGGGGTCAACAACGAAAGTCCTCAGAGTGAGAGATAAATCACACTTCTCTACACGGCTCCCTCTAGTGGTTAATCAACAAATATCTACCACTATTACAAAAATATGGAAAAACATATGAAAGTCATATCCAAAAAAAAAAAAATATATATTTATATATATATGATGCTCATTCAGGGCATAAACTGGGATAAAGCTGAATCTATGTATTCTTGAAAGCTAGGTTGATTAGTAATTGCAGACACTGGTAAAATCTTGTTGAGACAAAATTACTATTTTGTACAACTGTGGGAGATTTTTGGGCTATCATTGAGATATCATGCTAGCCATACACAACTTGGATTTCGTCTGATCCCCACTGAACTGGAAAATTACTGACTGAGCAGTGACTGCATCCTATCAGATGTAGCCACTGTTTGGGTATTCAGACAGCTGCAGCTGTCTGCTGTCTGATTGCAATAGCCAGAAGAGGAGAGTCCTCTATCAATGCTGTTTAGTATAAATGGGGGGGGACAAGTGATTTTCGGCAGGCTAAACGAGGAGAAAAATATAAACTTGTATGGGCCCCTGTTCATTGTATTCTAATAGTGGAATGCGTCGCTGTCAGAATACATTTGACAGTCGCTGATCGACAAAAAGTTTCCATCTTGTTCCTTTGATAGAAGTCAATTAAACAATGAACTAATGTAGAGCAGGGATGGCCAGGCACTGATCGAAATTCAGCTGGTCCCTGCAGAACCGGCTGAGTTTCAATCCATCTATGGCCAGCTTTAGTCACATGAGAACATGTTTGTTCATGGACGGTTGACCAGTCAAAGGACTGCAGACTTATGTGCTCATTTGAATGAATGCAATGGAAAGGACCAATCTCATGAGACTGCCAATATAGCCTCACTAGCCAGTGAAATTAGTGGGACAGGCAAGAAGCATATATATCTAAAGGGAGGCTGGGGATGCCTTATTCCTAATCACAAGGCCAACGTCACAATGCAAGGCTTGCCAGTGTTGCTGGCTTTGTGACGTTTGTAGGGGGAATGGCCCCGCTGATTCTGCTTGTAGTAAATTTCACGATGTTGTACAATCGGTTCGGTGGCCGGTGCATACAGAGATCGCCTGTTCACACTTGAAGACATTGTCTCAAACATTAGCAGAGCACGTGTCATTTTGTGTGGATAATTACAAGCGAATGAGAGTCATTACTGAGTTTGCAAACAAAATGTCCCTTTATTTCTCTGGTATGCTTGGATATTAACATCCGTCCTTAATTCTAGTGACAGTCTCAGGTTTTTACAATAACAACAATGTCACAGAACAATATAAATGTAATGCTGACATTTAGTAAACCATAAATAAAAAAAATGCCAGGACAGCTTGTATAAGTGCACTTTGTGATAATAGGCCAAATGTGTACCAAAGAAACAATATATGAGGTTATGGAAATACAAAATAAAAGCGGCCTAATTAATTTAATTCCATGGAATAAAAGCTTAGAAAACTCAAATATACTTTATTTTACAGTAAAATATACAGTATATTATTCCCTGTTTTAATAATGCTTTAAAAAGTATTAAACCCAAAAGTAAACATTTATTATATGGAAGCTTGTTAATGTTATAATGGCCGTGAAAAATACACACTCTAAATGTGTGACTCAAAGTAGCTAACAACTCAGTGTATAAATACCAAGTATACCAAGTATTCAACAAATCAAATGTATATGGTGTATATAACACACACACATATATATATGTATATACATACATACATACACACATACATATATATATATATATATATATATATATTTACACACACACACATACATATATATATTGCTGCTGCTTTAAATAGTGAATCACCTGATAATCACCTAATCAATCCTTAACATAACTAGTGGAAGCAGCGCAACAACAAAAATTAAACGCTAAAATAGCATAAAATACTATACAGTAAAATACATGTTCTAAACTGCATAAATAAATTGCATCAGTGAATGTCCAATTCATAAAGACAGATAAATGTTTCATGCAAATCCACCAAAAAATAAAGTCTTTCTAATCCACTGAACTACCACGTGATTAAATTAGATCAATTCCACAAGTGCCAAATAAACTTCACTCCAGCGTCACCAGAGCACTCCAGAGAAAAACTTCCCCCAATTCAGTGGCTATTGAAGCTTACCAACTCTTAGATGCGATGGCTGGATTTGTTTTTTTAAGTTTTCTTTCTTTTATTTTCACCTGGTCATCCTGCCAGTAGGTCTGTTGTGTTTTTTTAAAAACAACAAGCTGTCCTTCAAAATGTAGTAGTTACAGGGTTGGGACAAACCATTTAACACTGACAGGAGTACCTAAAATGATCAGCTTTTTATGTAAAACCTTTATCCCAAAAAGAAAAAAAAAATGGTTTGCTGTTTAGTGTATCTGAATCTGCTAGTACATCTAACACTCCCCTACATGCATTTCAGTGTGCTTTTTTCTGCTTCCAAAATGAACAGAAAGTAGGTTATATGGTCAACGTCATAGTTCAGTGCTTGCAATTCAAGTGCATTCTGGTTGCAGAAAACAAAAAGTAGAACAGGCTGCATTTTTCCTGCACATAACTGCACTGGAACATAGTAAAACGTACCAAAAATGCACTGAAATGCACATGCACATGGATTTAAATTGAAGAAAAAGAGAGGGGAAAAAATGAACGGGAATGCATTAAAACGTACCGGTCAAAAACGCATCAAAAACGCACTGGAACGCGCCAAAACGCCCATGCGGAAATGGATCCGGAACACATCTAGACTGCGTTTCTATGGTGTGAACCGGCCCTAAACAAGAAAACTAATGCAGATACCACATCTAATGATTGGTAAGCTGCAATATGTTAAATTGTAAGTTTTGGGTGCAGCGATCTGGTGCAGCCAAATGCAATGCGTTTGTGATCTGTGTTTGGTGTATTGTTAGCATTGCACTGCCACCCACTGCAGATTTTGAACATGGTGCAGGAAACGCACATGGAACGTGGGTTTCCCACACCACATTCTTGTGTGAACTGGCACCCTTAGGCCTCTTCCACATGGACGTTCCGATTGGGTCCACCTGCCCTTTTTTCAGTCGGACCCAATTGGAACCTCCTTTCTTGTCTATGGAGCGGCAGGTGTAAATGGACATGTGTCCGTTTACACACGCCGACATCCGATCCGACCTGCAAAAAAGGGACGGATAGGGATCCAATTTCCATTTCGTCCGTCAGATGGAATCAGACAGGCGGTCCGTTTTCATCCGACCATCCATTGAGAAGAGCGAGCAGCTCTGTGTCCACTCTGCAGGAGCGGAGCAGACACAGACCTGTCATCTGCTTGCTCAGCGGGGATCAGCGGAGAAATCCCCTTCTAAGCAAACGGATCCGCTAGATGGTTCCCCATGGGAAAGGACTCTAACACAATCCTGTCTTAGGGGAAATGGACCTGGTTTTTCACAGCTATAGTACAGTAACACCTCCAGGGACTGGACAGTGAATGGAGAATGCAGCAGACTAATATGCTTGGCTCTTTATTCCCTCTTCTTGTCAGCATGCTCTTTGCGCTGTACCAATTGGCTCTTTGTGTTACTTCTCCCTCTCCCAGTATGAGCTCTGCTGCAAAAGGGACTGCAAGACTGACACAAAGTCAAACTCATTATTGCATTATTCAATACAGATCTGAATTATTTTATGTCTTTTATATACCTGAAATTTAGCTTAAAAGATATTTAAAGATTTAATAGCTACACACTACCCATACAGTATATGATTGATCACAGTACCCCATGGCCAAGCACTGCATTAGTATGGCTTTGCTGTGATGCATCTGCAATGGGTAACTGGATCCATGGAAAGCATAATAAAATACTAGCAGCTATGCGCTGATGTAAAGCAATACTTGACGCTGCTTTCTTTGTTCTTTATTTGCATACTTCTGTTTCTTGCTTCTCTCATAGGATGACAGCAGGTTAGTTTGTATGTACACGACTGCACCAAGGGGTTAATTCCAAACTGTGCAAATGATTGTGACAGCGTCATCTGGACTATCTGGCAATATTACCGCTTTTGGCCATTAAAAGTCAGCCATGCCAGGTCATTGTATACACAGAAGGATTTCTGTACATCCCTTCAGACTATAGTTGAAAACTAGACCGCAATGGTGGATAAATAGAGGCAAATATCTCTGTATGCTTCCGGATCAGTTTCCAAATTTGGTTTTCTATAATGTATAAAACAGCGATATCCGCCACGCGCACACGCAGCTCTCCCGGCATTATATCAATAATAATATCAGATTTCATGCACTAAGATTGAGCGGAATGGATTTCAAGCAGCTCACAGTTCATATTTAGTGGAGACTCCCTAGAGTAATAATTGTAGCTTTGGGGAATAAGAGCGTCTGACTTCAGGGTAAAGCCATATTGCCTGGAGACCGCTGATAGAACTGACAACCGGCTGCACTAGTAAAGAATAGAATGTAGAAATAAATGGTGGCTGTTACAACTGTTGAAGGCGTTTCTTTCAATAATGGAGTGCCTCTTTAAAGTGATTCTAAAGTAATATATATATATATATATATATATATATATATACAGTTGTGTTCAAAATAATAGCAGTCAGACATCACTAACCTGATCAATCAGTTTTTGGTAGAAATGATTTTTCTACATGGCAAATAATTTACTAGCAGGTGTAGTAGAGTAATAGAAATCCAACAGACCCAACAGTCATGACATGCATGCTGCTGATTCTGTGTAATTGAATCACTAATTGAAAGGGGCATGTTCAAAATAATAGCAGTGTGGAGTTCTATTAGTGAGGTCATTCATTCTTTGAAGAACAGGTGGCAATTATTGCCCTTATTTAAGGAAGGAAGGCAGCAAATGTTGTACATGCTGGTTACAGTGCATTTCTCTCTGAAATTCTGAGGAAAATGGGTCGTTCCAGACATTGTTCAGAAGAACAGCGTACCTTGATTAAAAAGTTGATTGGAGAGGGGAAAACATATAAAGAAGTGCAGAAAATGATAGGCTGCTCAGCTAAAATGATCACAAATGCTTTAAAATGGCAACCAAAACCTGAAAGACGTGGAAGAAAGCGAAAAACTACTATTGGAATGGATAGAAGAATAGCCAAAATGGCAAGGACTCAGCCAACAATCAGCTCCAGGAAGATCAAAGGAGGTGTAAAGTTACCTGTGAGCACTGTTACAATTAGAAGACGGCTATGTGAAGCCAAGCTATCTGCAAGAAGCCCCCGCAAAGTCCCACTGTTGAAAAAAAGACGTGCTGAAGAGATTACAATTTGCCAAAGAGCACATTGACTGGCCTAAAGAGAAATGGTGCAACATTTTATGGACTGATGAAAGTAAGATTGTTCTTTTTGGGTCTAGTGGCCGGAGACAGTTTGTCAGACATACTGTATGTTTCCAGTTACAAAAAAAAACAAACAAAAAAAACCCCTAAAATGCTGAAGGAAATGTAGGGCTCATGCACACTGGGTTTACACTTTTACATATGTTTGGCATTTTTTTTCTGCCTGTAAAACGCACCTCTAGGCACATGGGCATTTACCAGCATATTAGAAGAGGAGCGCTTGCAGGCAGATAAAAAAAAAAACATCACTTGTGCGTTTTAGAAGAGGAGCAATTGGGCAGAAAAAATGCAGAACGCTAATAAATGATCCTAAATGCTAAAGGAGTCTAGGATTGTTCACGCATTTACATGATAATACATCGTAATAGCCAGAATAAAGTAATATATAATATACAATTCTCCTATATATGAATGTTTTCAGTGCTGAATTCCAGGCTATTATGATTTATTGTATAGTAATTGTATGAGCTCAGTATTCCACTTAGTTTAACCACTTTAACCCCCTTCCTGCCCAGGCCCATTTTCAGCTTTCAGGGTTGTCGCACTTTGAATGACAATTGTGCGGTCATGCAACACTGTACCCATATGAAAATTTGTACCATTTTTTCACACAAAATCGAGCTTTCTTTTGGTGGTATTTAATCACCACTGGGTTTTTTCTTTTTTGCACTATAAACAAAAAAAGAGCAAAAATTATTTTAAAAAAAGGTTTTCTTTGTTTCTGTTATAAAATTTTGCAAACAGTTAAAATTTGCTCCTTCACTGATGTGCGTTGATGAGGCTGCACTGATAGGCAGCACTGATGGGCACTTTTGAGTCGGCACTGATAGGCAGCACTCATGGGCGCTGATAGGCTGCACTGATGAGGCGGCACTGGTGGGCATTGATGAGGAAGCACTGATGGTCATTGATAGGTGGCAATGATGGGCACTGATAGGCAACACTGATGGGTGCTGATAGGCTGCACTGATGAGCATTGATGAGGAGACACTGATGGTCATTGATAGGTGGCAATGATGGGCACTGATAGGTAGCACTGAAGGGCAATGACTGGCTGCACTGATGGACACAGATGGGCAGCACTGTTGGGAACTGATGGGCAGCACTGATGGGCACTTTTGGAGCTGCACTGACAATCAGGGCACTGATTGTGACAGCGTGAAGAAAGTACTGCCGATAACCGGCAAGTGTATTTACATGGTGGTCCGCTGTGATTGGCCTTTTACCATGCCTTGTGATCAGCTATGTCCAAGGGACACAGTGATCACAGACAGTGCCGGGTGCGCACCGCTGGGGGAGCGTTCTGGGAGGATGTCATATGACACCCTCCCAGAACTGGACGCCGCCGCTGTAGTCATCATTCTGCTATAGCGCGGTAGTAAAGTGGTTAAAGTGAATCTCAAGCCACCCCAAAAATGATAACAAATGGTACATTATCATCCATTGGGTGCGCCCCGTTTGCTCCAATGACTTACTTTTCCATGATTTCTACCTTTAGATAGACATTCCGAATGTGATTTCTTAGTTTAGAGAGTATTTATACTGTACTTGGAAGCCCATGCATTGTAGTTTGTCCAAATACAACAAAGAGTTTGGATGCTAAAGTCCAATGAGTCTGGAGCCAGGGAGCAGGTTGTTTGTGAAGATTGCATAATGATAATTGCAATGTGTTGGCACTAAACAAAATCTGAATTTACTGAAAGGACGGTAGGAAAATAAATCATATGCAACTGTCCTCTAATCCAGCTAACATGCAATGACTTTATCCTGAAGGAAGGAATGTGAATGTGTGAGATGTGCATACTTAGGGCTCATTCACACCATACAACATGCGTTAATGCATGTGCTTTACATTTGTTTGCAATGTATTGGCATGTGTTTTACATACATTGAGTTTGTTTGGTTTGGGGGGGTTGCCTTGCAGTGTGTTATGTTTATGCATGTTTGTGCACATTTGAGTGCATTTGAACGCACTGCGTTGAGAAAAAAAAAATGAGTACCTGCTATACTTTTTACAGCACTGGGCAACTGCAATACAACACAATGCGCTGGTGTGAACTGCATTCATAGGGAACCATTTTTTTTGGGAATGTGCTCACAAACGCACCCAAGAGCAGAGTTTACCTCTGCATTAGGGTATCCTATTATCTAGATCTAAAGGGTTTACTAGGCTTCATTTGATGTATTAGAAATTGTTGGACCTATTTCTTAAAAAAATTATATTGTGGAAGCTGATTCTGTGGAGGTCAGTTCTGTTCTAGTATGAATATTACTAGAAGCTGTGCCATAAAAAAGGCAGGCTGCCTGCAGCTGATTATTCCACATTGCTGTTAGTCTGGAGAGGAAAGAGGAGCAGGGGAGGACCTTGTCATCCTAGGCTATGGGGCTGTGTGTTTCCATTTATGCGCACAGTGTAGAGCAGAACAAGTAGAATGGGTGACTCCACAGAACCCTGAAACAGAAAGGAGCCACCCTGAAACTGGAAACTAGGGGCATCAGTCATGACACCAGCTGGAAGGTAGGCTAGGATTAAAATATAAAAAAGGTACATAATAAGTGAATAAATTAGCTGCTGAAAGTTCTTGGAAAACTGAGGGTTTTGCCACTTCAATACCGGACACTTTTACTATCACTTTAACAGAGCAGGAATTACACAGCTATTTTTCATGAGGAGCTCAAGACAAAAAGGTACATATTTCAGGGTGCTGCTTATTCACAATTAGTTTCTAAGTACTCTCTATAATATATCAAATCTCTTTTTGAGTTTAGTTCCTGTCATGTTTCACATGACTGTCATATGCCTTTAAGTGTTCTTTGTATTTTGTCTCTGCTCCTCCCTTTCCTCTGGTTTAGTTCTTGCAGTATAGATAGCCCCACCCCTTTTCCCAGTAAGTCATTTCAGCTTCAAGCCTCATGTCATGAAGCAGATCACATTATGATCTTTTGACCTATCCGATGTTCATTGTTGTAAGATTCTCTCAGTTTATGGAATAAACTTCACAAGATCTACAAGATGTCATCTGGTTTGAGTCACTGCCTCTGTTATTCAACTAAGATTGGAGTTATCGCTATTTTATCACAACTGTAAGTTACAGAGATCACACTTTCAATGCTTAGATTGGAGAGACAGAACAGTTCCACTTTAATGGTAACTTTCAAGTGTCATCAGGCTGTGCTGCCTAACATCACTGTGTATATCTCATGACTGTATGAGCAAATTTGCAAATCCTTTGGCAGGAAACACAGTTCATTTATATGCATTTAAACTATGACTGTAAATGTTTTCCTGGAGCTCAGCTATTATACTAAGAATTTATTTCTCAACAGTCAGTCTTCACCAGAAAATGAAAAGGCACCTATAGGTGAAGGTTTAAAGTGTTACTAAACCCACAACAGTAAAATCAGTCTGTATATGCAGCAAAGCATGCTTGTTATACTCACTGTGGAACCTAAGGGGTTAATACTCTGCATTGTGTAAAAAGGCTGTTTGATCCCGACTTCTCTGATCCTCCCCTTCTTCTGGTGTTCCCCTCTTATCTCCTGATAAGACATATTGTGTCGAGACACTCTGCACATGCTCAGTTTGGTGTGTATTGCTAGAGAGGTTTTTTTTTTTCTTGGGAGAGTGCATATGATCAGCACAGGATCAATTGGCACTGTCCAGACAGAGGTCAGGGGTTCTGCATCCTAGAGCAGAAAGAAAACTCCTACAAGCTTTAACCAGTGCTCCGCTGAACACTGATAGATGTCACAAGACTGCTCCAATTGCTGATCAGAAAAGGTATTTAGCAGTTTGTTTACTAAAATAATTGCATTTCAATGTTGTGTCTACTGTGGGAGACCAGATATAGTGAATGCAGGGTCCTGTGTTTAGTATCACTTTAACCTCCCTGGCGGTATTCCCGAGTGTAGCTCGGGGTAAAGTTTCAGTACCAAAAGCGGTAACCCCGAGCTACACTCGGGCTTACCATGCGGCGTTGCTCAGGGGTTCCCTGCAGCGCTTACCTTGTCCTTTGCTCCCGCGATGCGTCCCCTGCAGCATCCCCGGCCATCTCCTCTGGCCGATGTCGGCATCCGGCTTCCGTGTTCTGGTCCCTGTGACGTCGGGACGTACGGGACGTACAGAGGCCGGAACCGGCGGAAAATGTAAACATTTTAAAAACTGTCATTTTCTAATAAACGAATATTACATAGTAAAACATTACTGTTTCAAAGCATTTCACATACATTTTGTCCCGAGTGCTTTATCCTGTGCCCTGCCTACATTTTTACCGTTCTTTCTACCTGGAAACTTAGAAAAGTCCATGGCGTCCAAAAAGCATCCCTTTATGTCAAAATCAGTTTTAGACCAGCTAGAGAACAGCGATAGTAAATCAGAACCACTTGCAGAATTGAGTGATAATGATTTGTGGGGAAATTCGTCATCAGACACTGAAAACGATTCTGTGACTGAGCTCAGCGATGTGCGAACTTGGCGCTATATTTCAAATTTCAGTGTTTATGGTTTGATTATATTATTGAATTAAATGTATTATTATTATATTATTATTTTTTATGATTATTTATTAAATTATAATTTATGATTTTGTGTTTCAAGTTTTATCATATCCGGGATGTTTACTAGACTCTTGTTCGGACAGATTTCAGTGAGTTATTTCTAAAAATTACAGGCCTACAATAAAAGAACGACATATTTCCATGCAGAAAAAGTACCGCTTTCAGCACAGAAATATGGACATAATCAGACCGCTAGGGAGATTAAGTTGAAGTTCAAGCAGTATAGGACATATCTTACAATTAGGAAAGTAAACTTTTAAAAAAAGCCCATGGTGTCCACCTTAAAAGTTCACCTTTCGTAACAGGTTACATGTGAAACCCCTATTCAGGGTGTAACTAACCCACGCACACCCTGAGTCCCTGTTTTGACAGCTATCGCTAGCTGTCACAAACTAAAAAAAACTCGGCCTTTCAGGGCAACACCCACCTGGCCACATTATTTATTCATTGGTCGCTCTAGGTAGTTCATTGAGCTTCCTGTCAAAGTGTTGCTGCCTCCCCATATCGGAGGTATGGGCAGACAGATACACAGATAGTGTGCAGGACAGTGGGGTTACACCTACGATCTGCTAATCGTGGGTGCAATGCTTTACATGTCCCTAACAATAAAAAAAAAACAATGCATATTTTATCTGCAAAAAAAAAATGTACATGTATTTTTTTTTTTTTTTTGTAAAAGTGAACTTATCCTTGAAGGAGGGTCACCAGAAAGCACAGGCCTCTGGCTATAAACTGTTTAACTATATGTTAAGCTTTACTCTGGTTACTCTCCTGTTGCAGGGTAATATGCAAAGCCTTTCTAACATACTTTTTTTAACTTTTCACACATAATGTGTGTGAAGTTTACAGAATGCTAAAGGCGGTATTATAAAAAAAATTTTAAAAATTGCGATGACAAAAAATTCACCCAGTTTTTTTTTTTTACTAAGCATTTATTTTCAACATTCTCTCTTATTTACCCCATTGGTTATTGTCCATTTTCAAAAATAGCTCGCTATTGAAAAATTGCAAATAAGATTTGCTCATGTGAAAATTTCATTAAGGCCTTATGCACACAGGAATAAAAAAACAGCACTTTTATAGGTGTCCAGCATAGGTGGATTTATATGTATTTTGCTGAATTGAATCCTTAAGAGTATCAAACGCAAAACAAAGCACATGGAACATCCACCAAATCCTCGGCTGAGTCTTCTCCTTGCACCAACGGTCTTCCAAGCAGTCGTTTGACATGGTCAGAAAGACTCTGGCAAATGCCAATAGCTGCCACTGTTGGCTGTGCGGCAGAACCTGCCAGGGAGGAAGAGGCCTTAAGGAGAGACTCCAGCTTCTTATTCACTGGATCCTTATAAACCTGGACATTATCCACAGGACATTAAATATTTATTCAGGGATGAAACAGCTGCATCCACTTCAGGCAAACCCCATTTCTTAACAAACGTCTCTTCCATGGGGTACAAAAAAGAAAACCTCTTTGATGGAACAAAAACCCTGTCTGAGTGATCCCAGTCAGCATACATAATTTGCTCCAGAAGAGAATGCACCAGAAAGGCCTGAGTACTCTGTGGAGGCTTCAAAGTGCCCAGAGAAGAATAAGCACCCTCAGAGGTTTCTGTCGGAGGTAGCCTGAATCCAGATCGCACCATATCAGTTAGGTCCTGGACTAATAATCTGTGAGCCTGGGAAGCAGAGACCGCCTGCTCCTCTTCAGGCTGTGACTCCTCAGACACAGACTCTACTGCCTGACCTTCCTGCAGTTCTTCACCCTCAGGTTCCACCCATTCCTGCTCCAGGATAGGTGGTTCTAGTGATGGGGATCTCTCCCGCTTCTTAGTCCCCAGAGAAACCAACGCAATCATCCCAGCAATCTTATACTCTAACCCTGCTAAGGCTGAATCAAGATCATCCTTGGTTACATATGCCAATGTAGATGCCCCAGTAGTAGCCACAATGCCAGATAAACGCAGTGGCTCAGACTGCCAGTCACTTCTGGCCTCTCAGGGGAGGAGATTACATTCAGCTAGGTTCCTCAGGACTTGGCGGTCACACATTAGTGCCTTTTTCTGCTGTACCTCCCCCACTCCGCTTTCTGGAAGACATTATTTCAGATAGCGCAAAACCCTGTGCACCTCCACTAGTATAAACACAAACTGCAAGATACAGCTATGCAAGTAGTGTGCCGAAGAAAAAAACACTCAATGCAAATTGCTGATTTTATGGGCAGCTCCTGTCTGACTGGCCAACCCTTCCCCCTCAGGGGAGTACTCACGTGCCCCACTGAATAGCTGAGTCTGTGCCACAGGAATCCCTCAGTGGCAGCAGTCCATGTGTGCCCGATCCTCCTGGTAAACAAATATGGCCAACTTCCGTTTCCAACCACTACTGCGTAGGCGTGTTCAATCCTTGTGCACGCGCACCCTGCTGTGCACGCACCCTACAGCCCATGGCTGAGCGCACTTCCTCTAGTGGCTCAAAACAGAACAACAAGCAAGCACATTTTGGGAAAACATGCCATGAGCACTCACCCTGGTGGAAACCCAGACAAACAACAATACCTCTCCTTTTGTTCCTCATTTTTACAGAGAGAAAAAAGGAGATATCTTACCAGTCACGCCGCAGGTCCCTGACTTCCGCCAGTCACCAACCTTTACCCATCATGGTGGGAATTGTCATACAGACCTTCAAGAACCCGGTCCCCATAATGTGGGGCTACTGCCTTTGACACATATAGCATTCCTCTGGAAAATGCCTTGGTCAAATTTAAAACTGCACAGGGTTCCATCTGTGCGGGGTCCAGCGCCATAAAGCTGCATTAAAGACAAAACCCAGAGGATTCTTCTCCTTATCCAGGGAGGCTCAGGTTCCATCCATTTTGGCTCACAGCTTTCCAAATGGATCCGATTAAACTCCACGATTCTCAAACGAACCATACTAGACCTTAGGTATGCTCCGGGAACACAAGCAACACTTTCAGTGACCTTCCACCTTACAGACACTTGCATAAAAACTGAAGTACTTCCTGTGTAGGAGGGGTTACATAAAGGAGGACCTCTATGATTGGTCGGTCAGTGTCCATTCACGTATAGGTGGCCAATACCCACATAGCCATGAATAGCCTGCTCTGTGTCCCGTGATGTACGATAAAGAAATTTATCTTTCCATGATCCAGGAGAGGAATAGAATATAGAGAGAGGAAAGAAACGAGAGAGAAGGTGAATGGAAGAGGGCAAGAAAGAGAGAGAGGAGAAAGTAAGATGGGTTAAGAGAGAGAAAGAGGGGGAGAGAGAAGGTGGTGACATGAGTAAAATAATCAGAAAAAAGTGGGAGAGAGATGGACTGACTTATTGGAGGAAACAGAATGTAGAAATATTAAAAGGGACAATAGGCAATGGTGAAAAGATCCCCACTAACTTCACAAGGTCTGTGGGGTCATTTTCTTGGCTTTGGGTGGCACTTTTTTCCTGCATTTGGGAGAGCTAATGAACATTGCTAGATAGAGAACTCTGTAAGCAGTTTATGTGACGTTATTCAAAAGGGGTGACAACAACAGACATGGTGGTAACCATTATATCTGCCATTTTCAACCAGGGTCCCATGGAACCCTAGAGTTCCTCCAGAGGTAGCTAGGGGTTCTGTGGCTGAATTACTTTCCATTGTTTGGTGCCTTCATAGTTCCAGGGCCAACAAAGCCAGCAGCATGACACCGATTATCTTTTTAGCTCTCTTTAAAGATTACATTCTGACCACAATGGTAAAGCTTGCTGTCTTCCTACTGATCACTAATGGGAGGCAAGCAGTTTTCCCATTGACACCCAATGAATTGATTTTAGTATGAGTTCCCCTAGAACTGAAGGTGTCCCTCTGGGATAAAATGTTTGAGAAAAAGGTCTGGCTCAGTAATTTAGAAATCAGGTATATGTGTATTTGAGAAGTTACTAAATTCAGGACCCTGCATTCGCTATATCTGCTTTCCCACAGTGCACACAACATGGAAATTCAATTATTTTAGTAAATATAAACTGCTAAATACCTTTTTTTTTATCAGCAGCATATAGCAGTCTTGTGACTTCTATCAGTGGCCAGCCAAGCACCTGGTAATCTTGTAGGAGGAGTTTTCATTCTGCTCTGACTGTCCTATGAGGCTGCATGATCCCTGACCCTCTGTCTGGACAGTGCTGATTGGCCGTGTGCTGATCACATTCCCCCCCAAAGCAAAAAAAACATCTCTAGCCATACACATTAAACTGCACATTGCAGAGTGACTCCTAGGGCTGTGTACTATCAGAAGATGGATTGGGGACAGTAAAAGGGGAGGATCAGAGAAGACAGGATCAAACAGCCATTTTACACAATGTGGAGGATTAACCCTTTAGGTTCCACAGTGAGCATAA